>NW_026057585.1:104070147-104123305 GCF_023721935.1 Panthera uncia
GAGCGGCCGCGTCCCCTGCCCGCCCCGCCCCGCGCCTCCTCCCCGGCGGGTGCGCGGCGGGCTGACCTCTGCGGAGGCGGCGGGGGCCCAGCATCGGGCCGGGGCCGGGGGGGCGCCGGGGCCGGGGGGCGGCGCTCCGGCCCGGCCCGGCCCCGCCCGATGTCCATGAGCGCGAACACCATGATCTTCATGATTCTGGGGGCGTCGATCGTGATGGTGAGCGGAGGGGCTTCCCGTGCGCCCGCGCCCGCCTCCCGCGCCCGCGCGCCGCCTCCCCCACCTCCCGCGCCTTGTTTACCGGCCCGCGCGGCCTGCGCTCCCCTCCCGGGCTGCCCCGCGCTCCCCATCCCCGGCCTGCGCTCCCCATCCCGGGCTGCGCCGAGCTCCCCCTTCCCGGCCTGCGCTCCCCATCCCGACTGCCCTGAGCTCCCCGATTCTGGGGCTACCCCGGGCACCCCTACCCCTGGCCTGCGCTCCCCCACCCTCAGCGCGCCGCACCCCTGTCCCCCAACCCCCGCCCCGGGGCCCCGGCCAGGCCCCGCTCCTCGGCGCTGACCGGTCATGGGCTCTTCCAGGCCATCGCGTGCTTGATGGACATGAACGCACTGCTGGACCGATTCCACAACTACATCCTCCCGCACCTGCGGGGCGAGGACCGCGTCTGCCACTGCAACTGTGGCCGGTGAGTCCGCGCCCGGTTGGGCACACGCGTGATCACACATGTGCGGCGGCGGCGGCGGCGGCGGCGGCGGCAGGGCGCACTGGGGCGCAGGCGAGCCTCAAGCGGGCCTGGCCGCAGGACTGCGCTAGGCCCGCGGGGGGAAGGACTAACCAGCCTCCGCTGGGCACCTGGGGATTGGCCAATCGCTTTCCAGCAGGGGGAGCATGCCCGGGTAGTCAGGACCCCCTCCCAAAATGCCTTTAGAGAAAGGGCCTGTGCCAGGGCGATGAGCGGAATGGGCCCTGGGCCTCCGGGTCCAGGGCCTGGAAGCCAGGAGGGCGACAGTCCAGTCCTGTGTGTCAGGAAGGATCCTGCGCACGGCCGTGCCCACAGAGTACACCATCCTCCCCGGGCCCTGCACTAGTGTTTGTGAACTTTCCTGCGAGCCAGGTACGGGGAAGTGCAGAAGGTCAAGGTGGGCAGACCATCTGGTCCCACCCTCTCCTTAAACAGAGGAGGGACTGGGGGAGAGCTGGGTGTGGCTTGCTCAAGGTCATTCAGAGAGGGATGGGAGAGCCCAGGCCCCCACATCCACCGTGTGAACGCCCCCATTCTGTGCACATGTAGTAATGGAGTCTTCCTGGCCATGCATGTTTGTACGTCCATGTACAAAATAAACATCTTCTCATGAGACGCGCATATGTGTACTGTCTGTGCATATACATGTGCGTACACATAGCACACGTACACATTCGCATGCACGCCATCCCCACAGGAAGCCCTCTTGCCGGGGCCAAAAAAAGCAGAAAGATGCTGGGGTGGGTAGAGACTCGCCCAAGGTCACACAGCTAGTAAGGGACGAGGGGCGTGGGCCCAGACGCTGTGTTCCTCACCCTTGTCCTGTACTTCTGCTCCACGGACATGTGTGCGCACACAGTGGGTGTGGGGGGTTGTGTAAGAGAGGATAGTTTCGTGCCTCACTATGCATGCCACGTGCCCGTGGGTGCAGACCGGTGTGTGGAAAGCAGAACACAGACGTCCAGGAAGGTAGAGAGGGGCGTGTAAATGACCCTCACGGGTGCTGGCCAAGAACCGTCAGAAGCGTTTGCTGGGCGGGTGGCTGCCCTTTCCCAGAGATCCCTGTGTTCCTTCCCGGTGCACGCGGCCCCAGGCTAAGGAAAGGCACAAGGTCAGCCCCGCCACCTCCTAAGACAGCCACGGCCACGAGTGGGTATAAACCGGGGCGGTCTCGAGACCCTCCCGGTGGCTGGCAGTGGGCGCCCCGTGAGGCCCGGGCTCCGAGCTCCATAAACGTCAGGAATGCACATTTTACGTGTGTGTGGGCCATCGTGTTATGACCAGCGTGTAAGTGCCTGTGACCTCCCGCCGAGGGCCCGTCTGGGCAGACGGGCTTTGCTTTCCGAGCGTATCTGCCCAGGGTGTGTGTGCGCGTCACCCGTAGCGTCCGGACTCAGGTAAAGCGAGTGCCCACGGAGGTGCGGCTGGAGCTCCTGGTCCCGTGTGTGCAGGTCAGCGTGTCCGTGGGTGCAGAAGACACGGAGAGTCACACCCGCCGCAGTTTCCGGGTGCGCATGTCCACGTGTGTGCTGTGTACACATCACCTCATACGGGATATGTAAATTCAGTGTGCGGCGTGGCACGTGTGGACGCCATGTATGTGGACGCGCGGCACGTGCGGATCATACAGTGCGGCAAAGCGGGTGCTCCGTGTGGGCGCAGCAAACGTGTCTGCAGAGAACAGTTTTGCACGCGAGGGATCCGTGTGTAAACTGCGCACACGAGCCGCCACGGCGGACTCCCCGTGTGCAGTGAGCAGGCCGCACACCCCCAGAGGATGGCTGTGTGCAAAACTGAGTGCATGCGCACGTCCATGTGATACGCACCGTGCTCGTGCCCGGGCAAGCATGCACACTCACAGCGGAGCTCGTGGCCTGAACCCCCGTATACACGCCACGTCCTGTGCATGTGGCCGGCGTGTATACACAACATGCATCGGACCGCAGGCAGACACAGGCAGCATGCGTGGCCCAGACAAGACCCATGTGTGTACACATCGTGAAAACGCGTGGGCACACGGGAGACCCGAGCCCCTGTCCCCAGGGGCCTGACTTGGAGGAAGGAGGAGGGTAAGGGGCAGGGAGGAACCGCAGAGGCCAGGCCAGGGCCGGGGGCACGGGTTGTGACCTCCGACCCCCTGGAGGTCCCGAACCACCAGGGCTGGTTGGGGCCCTGGCCTCACCCTGCCCCAGGGCACCGGGGGCGTCTCTGGCTTCCGTGGCAGCTTGGTCTTCAAGCTCCCCGCCTTGGCCGGCTGCGTGTCCAGGGGCACGAGGCAGCATGCTGAGGAAGGCCCCGCCGGGGGTCTTCTGGGGTCTACCCAGAAGGCTGGGTAGAGCAGAAGGCGACCGTGCCGCTCCCTGTTAACAGCCCCGGTGCAGCCTGCCCGGCCGGGTGCGTCCCAAGTGACGGGCACCTCGAAAGGGTCATGAGTCTGCTCCTGGGCAACCGGCAGCGGCTGCACATTCCGGGTGGTGATTAACAGTCTTCCGCCACTTATTGGTGACTCATGGTGGCTCCTGACAAACTGTCAACAGAGGAGCAGGGCCGTCCTTGCCGACTGACTCCGGGCTGGTGGCCCCTGCTGCTCCGTGGGGCTGTGGCCGAGGTGGGACCACTCGGGACATGCGGAGCGGGATGGCCTCCGGGAGTTCCCAGGAGGAGCAGGAAGGGGTGTGAGCAGAGGCCTGCCCGCTGCCATCCCTGCTGGGCTGCTGCCGGGAGGAGGGCACTGTGTGGCCGCCGCTGGTGCAGGGACATCAGCAGGGAAGGAGCAGCAGGGACCTGTGATCAGGGAAGAGCGGTGCGGTTTCTGGTTTCGAGACCGTCCCTCTGGGGGGCAGCGAATGTGGCCAGTCGAGAGGTTGGGGTGGGGAACAGGGACCTGTGTTGGCTGAACACCGGGCGGAGGTGCCAGTAACTGAGGGGAGGATGGGGAGGGGTTTGGGGAGGGAGGAGCTATTTTTAGGCGTGAGTTTGAGGTGTCTGTAGATCCCACGTGGAGACGCCACACAGGCAGCTAGAGCTCAGAACAGACGTGGGGGGCAGCGGGGACTTCAGGGGGGTGGGGCTGGAGAGTTGGAGACCAGCAGAGGGGCTCGAGGAGGAGGGCCACCGGGAGAGGTGGCCTCCTGGGCAGAAGGGCCCCAGAGTGGTCCCTGCACTGCCAGGCAAGAGAGAGGGCTGCAGCCGGTGAGGATGACAGGGGCCAAGGGTGGGCCCCACGGTCCCTCTCCTGGGCTCTCCTGCAGGCCGAAGCAGAGGTGGGAGTGGGGACGGGCCTGGGTCGTCCTGGGTGCTTATCTCCAGGATAGAGCTGCCTGACCCAGGACCTCGGGAGCCCCGAGGGCTTCTTGGAGGAGGAGGGAATCCAGACAGGCCCGAGGCTGGAGAGAGCCTTGTGGGGAGAGTTCAGAGTTCCGCAGAGGTAAGCAGGGCTGCAGTTCAGAGGGCTCAGCGGCCCGGGGCCTGGCCAGTTGAGGGAAGGGGGGCTGAGAAACACCGCACAGACCTTGGTGGACGATGGAACACGTGGGAGGGAGCCCCGGAGAGCTGGAACATCCCAGGGGCAGCCGAGCAGGGCATAGACGTGCGGCTCCGAGGGGACACCGGCAGGAGAGCTCCCCCAGGAAAGGGGGTGGGAGACGGACACCGGGCAGAGCCCCGGGAGCCTCCCCTCCGGCACAGAGAACTGAGGAAAGGGAGGTGCCCGCAAAGGGTGGAGAAGGAAGACCAGAGGCCCAGAGCAGGGCTGACCCACTAGGCTCTCCGCAGAGAAGGTAATGAAAGGACATAGCCAGTGGGAGGGGAGGACAAAAGAATGAACCCCTAGGAACCAGCAGGCCCCCGCATCCGGCAAGTGGGCTGTGACCCTGCCACCAGATGGGGACACCGTGACCGGGGCCTTCGCACTGGAACAGCTTGTTCACCTGCGCTATGTTCCCGCGACCCCCGCAGGGTTGCCTCTGAGCCCCGGGGCAGGAGGAAGGAGGGTGATACGAGGGGCAGGCACATCCCTGGCCAGGCGCGGGGCTTCACTCTGACCCCTGGCCTCGCACACTTCCACCCGCTGGGCAACCTCCGGCCGGGTGACTGGGCCCTGGGCGAGTCCGCTGGCCCCCTCCTGACCTCAGCTCCGCACAAGGGCTGCTTCTAAGACCAGCGGGGCGAATGGGTGCCGCTTACCGCCGGGGTCGCTGCCCGCCCCGCGGGAGAGGTGCCAGCCCGCCCTGCCGCCCCCAGGCACCACATCCACTACGTAATCCCTTACGACGGGGACCAGTCGGTGGTGGACGCCTCCGAGAACTACTTCGTGACAGACAACGTCACCAAGCAGGAGATCGACCTCATGCTGGGGCTGCTGCTCGGCTTCTGCATCAGCTGGTTCCTGGTGTGGATGGACGGCGTCCTGCACTGCGCCGTGCGCGCCTGGAGGGCCGGCCGGCGCTACGGTGAGTGAGGGCGGCCCCACCCCCCCGCGACCCCGCCTCCACCCCAACGGCCACGAGACCACGCCCACTCCGCCCGCTCCGGCTCCGCCCGACGGCGCCCCGCCCCCGACAGACCACGCCCACCGAGCCCTGCCTGGCCTCGGCCCGGCCAAGACCCCGCCCCCATCTTCTCCCTCGCCCGGCCACGCCCCCGCCCACCGTCCGGCCACGCCCCCACAGGGCACCGCCCTGCTTCAGCCGCGCCCCGCCCAGGTCATACCCCAGGCCGGTCACGCCCCTCAGGAGACCCCGCCCGCGCCCCGCCCCGGCCACGCCCCCGAAAGGACCCCGCCCACTCACCCTCTGCGTCTATGCCTGGCTCCGCCCCGCGCCGCCTATGCTTTTCCTCGGCCGCGCTCCCAACCCGCCGCGCCTCTCCCGGGTGCGGGCCTCCGACCCGACCGCGTTCTGACACCGCCCCTGCCCCGCAGACGGCTCGTGGACCTGGCTGCCCAAGTTGTGCAGTCTGCGGGAGCTGGGCCGGCGGCCGCACAGGCCCTTCGAGGAGGCGGCCGGCAACATGGTGCACGTGAAGCAGAAACTCTACCACAACGGCCACCCGAGCCCGCGGCACCTCTGAGCCGCGCGCAGGACTCGCGGGGCCTTCGGCCAACGCGCCCACGCACACGGGACTGGACGGCCGCCCCGGGCCAGGGCGCCCGCCGGGCGTGTCCAGCGGAAGGTGCTGTCTCCTCTTCTTTTTATAAAAGGGGGTCGGGGCGGGGCAGGCTGCCGGCCTGGGGACAGAACCCCGGCCGTCCGGCCGCATAGGGCGCGGGGGCCGGGACGGCGGGCCCCGAGCGGGGGCGCGCGCACCTGTACGGGCGGCCGGGACCACCTGCTCGCCCCCGCGCACTGCAGTCTCGCTTGCGCCTGGGCTGGGACCACGTCTGTTACTTAAACCCGGCTGCTCCTCGGGGCCAGTTCCGGCAGAGGGAAGCGAAGCCGGGAGAGGGTCTTGACAGGGAAGGGGGCCGGCCCCCGGCCGCGCCCACGTCTGCACACGGGAGCATGTGCATGGGGCGTGTGCGTCCGCGGGCCGCACTGGGGGTGGGGGGCGGGAGACAGGGGTCTGGGGGAGGCCCCGGCCTAGCAGCAATAAGGCCCCTGAGCCCCACTGCGGCAAGTGCGGCCACCCTGCCCAGGGCATCCCCGGTCGGGCGCCTCACTGTGACCCCTACCCCTGCTGGTCAGTAAATTCTCCAGAAAGCTCCAGCCTCTGCCTCTTCTTTCATTTCTGAACCTGTGACCCCCTTCAAGCCCCTGCCCGTTGAAATCAGCCATGAGATACACACGTTGTGAGGTATCCTGTCAGAGTTTTTATTAGATTCTAGATAAAAAGACCCCCACCCAATGGAGGGAGGGCTGCAGATCCTGTGGACTAGGGCAGGAACCCCCCCCCCCCCCCGATGGTCCTGGCCAGGGGGTCTTGGGCCTCGTGGGCAACCCCACCAGTTGCTGGCAGCTAGTTCTTACCCCCGGGGTGTATCACAGTCAGACGTGTGCAGGGTACGTCCTCCTCCCTAGCACAGGGGAGAGCAACTCCCACCAGGCAGCACGGGGGCCTACTCTGCTCACCCCTCACCTGCTGGGTGGGCCTGGGCAGGGTCAAGCCCCCCACGCGGGCCCAGCTCTCTCAGCCAGGCCCCCTGTACTGCCGGTCACAGATGCAGCAGCTGGCCACGGGAGCTTAGGCAGCTTGGACACTGTCCCTGGGCATGGGGACAGTGGCTTCTCCCCCACTCAGCCCGGCTTGGAGACTCCCGTCTCCCGGCTGTGTCCTGGGGGGCAGGGGGCGGCCCCAGCCCGGCAGAGAGAGGAGCCAGCCCCGCCACAAAGACGCCACAGCTGCGGCTGGTCCCAAGCAGAGGCCTTCAATGCTGTCCTGGCCCTGACTGGAGAAGTACTTAAAACTGCTGAGGTGGGCGGCTGTGTAGGCCCGCCACAGGGAGAGGCGGGCATCTTGGGGCTTCTTCCCGGCAAAGCCACCTGGCTTGCGTGCCCCAGGTACCAGGGCCAGTTCACGCAGCCTGGCCACCCTCAGGCCTGGCTCCCTCAGCCTTCAGCCACTGCATCTTCTGCTGGTGCTGCTGGATGGCATCCTGGACCCGGGCATCCACCATGGCCTCAGTGAGGACTCCATCCTCAGAGGCATATGCCATGGCCTGGCAGGGAAAGAGAGTACCGATGTGGGGCACCCAGAGGGTCTGCCCGAGGGGAAAAGGGTCGCCCAGCCTCAGGCTTTCAGCGCCCACCAGTCCCCAGGAACGGCCCGCCCTGCAGGCCAGGGCCAGACCCAGGGATGAGGCAGCCAGGCTGGCCCCACCCTGGAGAATCTGACGGCCTCCTGTGGGGCGGGGGCCAAGTCCACTACCCTCTACCTTGGGCCTGCGCTCCGTCTCAGGAGGGGCCTGGCCTCACAACACACACGGGCCCACGGCACACGCCTTGCTTCCCTGTGCGTGCAAGCGTGCCCCCCCCCACACGTGCGTGCTCACGGGGGAACCCACAGCCGCGGCAGCTGCCGTCCCCGCGATGCCCGCGGCCCTGCCCCCATCCCCAGTTGGCACCAGTGCCACATCCTCACATCACTGAGTTTCTCAATGACTTTCTAAAAATAGAAGGTCTGAGGCCAGCTGTCAGGAAGCAGCTCAGCGCCCCCATCACAGGCCTGGAGGGCCTCTACCCGAGACTGGAGCTGGCTTCAGGGCCAGGGCACACGCGCCACTGTGACACCGGAGGGAGGGCAGGGCCCCTAGGCAGAGCGCTCCCAACCTGGTCAGAGAGTATCCCACCAGGCCCAACCACCCCCAAAGCACACTAGGCTCCGTCTCTCACGAGCCCCCGCTGCCCAGGGCTCCCCAGCCCCGAACCGGGCCATGCGCCCGGGTGGAGGCACCGAAGTGTGCCCCAGGGTGGTCCACGTGCCTCGGCTACCAGGCAGGTCACCTACGGCCAGGCCGCCACCCCTCCCAGGTGACTCACTGTCTCACCTGCTTCCTGTCACCCAGCCTGTCACTCTGACCGAGGTGGCTGTGCGGACGGCCTCAGCATTCGCCGGGCAGGGGGCCAGAGCCAGTTCACCTGTCTCTCTCCAGCTACCTGAGTGGCCTCGGCCCATGTTGGGCACTGTGAGAAAGTCCCTGCCATCTGAGATGGCCGGTCACTTTGTTCACACAGGCCGGCCCTACCCTTAGGACACGGCCACCCTCAGGACCCCGTGGCCAACCACGGAGCCAGGGGGCTGCAGGGGGAGCACACAGGCTCAGAAGAGCAGTGAAGGAGAGGCAAGAGGGGACCGCCAGGGGAGCACACCGGCCTAGGGGCCCACGTGGGTCAGGGCCTGGAAGTGGCTGGAAGCTTCCCTGGTGGGAAGGTAGAGGGAGTGCAGCAGCCCCTCTCGGAATCCCACAGCTGCCCAAGGGGGGCTGGGCCCCTGCTGAGGGATGGCTACACTTGGCGATGGGCTTCCGAGGAAAGGGGGAAGCAGTAACTCTGCTTGGAGAACCCTGGCGGGCACCACTCTAACCAGGTCAACATCCCTGTGATGTTGTACGGCACTAGGTGCCCCCAGACCGGAGGCCATGACCAGGAGGACACCTCATCGCTGGGGTCTTCTCCCCAAACCCACAATCTTGGTCTAATTGTGAGAAAAACATCCGAAGGAGAATCTATGTAACGCCTGACCAGCACTCCTCAAAACTGTCAGGACCATCAGTAGCCAGAAACATCTATCTGTGGGCTGTCACGGCCTGGAGGGGCCTGAGGACACAGGGCAACCGAATGAGACGGGGGACTGTGGATGGGGTCCCGGAAAAGACGAAGTTCGAGTGGAGTCAACACTGACGTGGCAAACGTGCCTCGGGAGAGGGGTCAAGAGGGGTCACTCATACACGGTGGGGGAAGCTCCGCGCTACCCTTGCAACTTTCCTGTGAGCCGGAAATTACTGAAACAGGAACCTTCATGAAAGGAAGGAAGGAAGGGAGGGAGGGAGGGAGGAAGGAAAGAAGAGAGAGAGAGAGAGAAAGAAAGAAGGAAAGAAAAAGAAAGAGAGAGAAAGAAAGAGAAAGAAAAAGGAAGAAAGAAAGAAAAAGAAAAAGAAAGAAAGAAAGAAAGAAAGAAAGAAAGAAAGAAAGAAAGAAAGAAAGAAAGAGGAAAGTCCTGGACTCAACGGCTTCACCAGTGAATTCTGCCCAACGCTTACGAAACGGATCCTTCTCACACTTTGCCAAAAAACCGAAGAGGAAGGAACACTTCCTAATTCATTCTGAGGCCAGCATAACCCGGACAGTAGAAGCAGATAAAAATACCACGATAAAACTACAGACCAATACCCTCTATGAATATTGATACAAAATTCTTCAATAAAATACCTGCAAACCAGATTCAGCAGCAGGTTGAGGGGATTTACTTCTGGAATGCACGGATGACCCAAAAGAGGAAAATCAATCAACGTGTCACACCACACAAACAGAATAAAGGACAAAACCCACACGATCATCTCAAATTGATGAAGAAGACGCATTTGACAAAGCTCAACACCCCTCCTTGGTGAAAGCGCTCAACCAACCAGGAACAGAGAAGATTTTCCCTAACGGTCTAAAGGTCATATATGAAACCCCCACAGCAAATATATTATCAATGGTGAAAGGCTGACAGCTTTCGTCTGAGGTCAGGAACAAGACCGGGACACCCGCTGCCACCACTTCTATTCAGCACGGTACTGGGAGTCCCTGCCAGAGGAATTAGGCAAGAAAAAGAAATAAAAAGGATCCAGTTTGGCACGGAAAAAGTACAATTATCTGTTTGCAGACAATATAATCTCATATGCAGTAAATCTTAAAGATCTCCTCCCGGAAGTTGTTAAGAATAACGCATTCAGGAAGTTTGCAGGAAACAAAATTAACACACAAAAACCATTTGTCTTTCTATGTCTTTCTATATCATAATGAACAATCTGGAAAGGAAATTAGAAAATTCCATTTACAACAGCATCAGAAAGAATCAAATACGCAGGAAAGTAACTTAACCAAGAAGGCCAAAGAGTGGTATCTTCAGAACTGCAAAACACTGCCGAAAGGAAAGAAATTAAAGACACCAAAGTTAGGAAGACATGTGTATCATGCGTCATGACATGTGACTATGTCAGTCCTACCTACCCAAAGTGGATCCACAGAATCATGCAACGCCTATCAGAAATCCCATGGTGTTTTTGGCAGAAATCAAAATCCATCCTAAAATTCATACAGAATCTCAAGGGAGGCTGATCGGCCAAAACAGTCTTGAATAGGAACAGATTTTCAAGTCTCAAATTTCCTGATTTTTAAACCCACTACGGGGGCACCTAGGTGGCTCAGTTGGTTGAACATCTGACTCTTGACTTCAGCTCAGGTCATGATCTCACGGGTTCATGGGTTTGAGCCCCGTGTTGGGCTGTGTGCTCACAGCCCAGAGTCTGCTTGGGATTCTCTCCCCCCCCGCCCCCCTCTGCCCTTCCCCTGCTTGCGCGCACTCTCTCTCAAAATAAATAAATACACTTAAAAAGAAAATCTACTACAGAGCCGCGGTAACACAATCAGAGTAGTGCCGAGGACGGTCATCTAGACAGATGAAGTAGGACTGAGAGCCCAGAAAGAACCCTTCACATGTGGGGCGAGATGGTTTTCAACAAGGGTGCCACGCACATTCTAATGGGGAGAGGACGGTCCTCAACAAATGATGCTGGGACACAGGACGTCCACATGCAAATAAAGTTGGACCCCTAAATAACAGCACACACAAAACTTAACTCCAGATGAATCGAATACCTAAATGTAAGATCTCGAAGTACAAAACCACTAGACGAAAGCATGGGGGAAGCTTGCAGACACTGGATTTACTGATGATTTCTCGGCTATGACACGGCCAGCGTAGGTAACAAACACGAACCGGACTTCATCAAAACTCAAACCTCGTGTGCATCCAAGGACACTGTCGATGGAGTAAAGAAGGCAGCCCACTGAAGGTCAAGAAATCTTTGTGAATCACACAGCTGACGAAAGGTCAGTATCCGGAATACGAAACTGCTAAAAGTCAACAAAAAACAACCCGATTCGAAACTGGGCAAAGGACTGTCCATGCAGTGTCTATCCATATAGACACTTCTCCAAGAAGACACGTGCTTGGCCAGAAAGCACACAAGACGCTGTCGCTCACCAGAGGGAAATGCAATCCACGTTACGAGGAGACACTTCACGTCCCCCAAGACGGCTGCTATCCAGACTCGAGAAAACAAGTGCGGGTGAGCGGGGCGAGGGACCGGAGCCCGCTGCACAGCTGGTGGCGACGGGAGACAGTGCGGCCGCTGTGGAAATGGCCCGTCAGCTCGCCCGAAACTAAAACCGGTATCATCGCGTGACCCGAGAGCTCCACTTCGGGGTGTACGCCCAAAGGAGTGAAGAGGGGGGCTCCACGGAGACCCCTGCACACCCACGTTCACAGCAGTTACTATTCCCAACAGACGAGAGGTGGAAGTCACCCGGCGTCCGTCTCGGGGGATGAGCGGGCGAACAGAATGAGACCGGCCCACTCGGCAGATCACCACTCCGCCCTGAAAAGGAAATGCTGGCACCCGGTCCGGCACAGACGGACCTCGAGGACATCACACCGAGGGCAGTCCGTCGCAAAACGACAAATCGTGCGTGACTCCCCTCACATGTGGGATCTAGGGCGGTCACGTTCGGAGAGAGCGGGTGCCACGGCCTGGGCCACAAAACAAACAAACAGAAGTAACGTGGGCTTCGGGGAACAAGTCCAGCCTGGAAGCAGGGGGAGGCGTGCAGGACAAGCCCCACGAGCACCCTGAGCCAGAGGGCACGCCAGCAAGGCCACCGCACCCCTCCCAGATGCCGAGGCCCGAAGCACCCTGGTTCACTCTCCTCTCCCATAAGCACCACAGGACTCCCGGACACATGCTGGGCTGGGCTGACCAGTCAATGACTTGGACGCGCTCTGGTGAGGTACCAGATCCCCCAGGGAGGGCACCCTGTGGGCTTCAGCACCTACTCACTGCCTCCTGCAGCGGTCAGGGGTCAGACCGGAGGTCTCCCCGGTTCTCCATCCACCAGGCACGCAGACCCGTCACCTCACGTGGGCAGGTGACATGTGACGTAAAGAGAAGGGAGGCGTGCGGGTTCTTGGTGGAAACCCCGGGCACGGACTGCAGGGCACGGTTTGCAGTCAGAGACAGACGCGTCCCACGTTCATACGGCGAAGCCCTGACCCCCAGAGCAGCTGTAGTTAGAGGTGGGCCCTCTGAGGAAGTAGGCAACGTCAGAGGAGGCCGTAGGGGTGGGGCCCTGATTCTACAGGACCAGCAGGCTCATGCGACAGATCTCTGTTTCTGCCACAGGAGGAGGAAACCGCGAGAAAACAAGCGTCTGCAAGGCAGAAAGGGGGCTGCCATCAGAACTCCACCATACTGGCACCCTCGTCCGGGCCTTCCTGCCTTCCGGACCTTGAGGAATACACGTCCGTGTTTAAGCCCTCTGGGCTGTGGCACCGTCACAGCAGCCGAAGCTGACAGACATCCTATCCTCCACTCTGTTGGTTGTGGAAACGGAGCCACCCTCGTCAGGCCTGGCTCCCGAGTGAGGACGGCTGGAGCAGAACGCCTGGCTGCCCGATCACACGTAGAAGCAGAGTCTACAGTCTGGAGCTGGGCATAACCCGGCTCATCCTAATACAGGCTCCTGTGTATCCAAGCTGCTGTGTTCGAGTCACAGTAGATGTCTATTTCATTAACATAACACACATTCATTTAAAAGCGCTGTCACATTTCTAGCGATCAGACCGTCACGCAGCCTCAGTCAGATTTGACTGCGGGCCCCATGGAGGCAGTGATGGCGGCACAAAGCCAAGGGCGGCTGCAGACAGGAGCCACTGAGCACCCTGCACCCGATAAAGCTTATCTCCTCAGCAATCACCAAGCTGCAAATGCTTTCTAGACGGCTGCACCCAGGACCCTTGGGGGTCAAATGGCTTCCCTGTCCTGGGCGGGGGGCTTGTGGGCGCTTCAGAAGAGGAAGCGGGTATTGGGTAATGCCAAGAACCGCTCTGGGCTGTGTGCCCTGGGTCACAGCACAGCACAAGGCTAAAGTCAACTCGCATTCTCTACGCCGCCCTCGAGACCCCACAGCAAACCCGATTCTGTATGGAGCGGACAACATCCTCAACACCAGCAGTCTCCATCTGGCACAGTGCCGGCAAGGAGACGCCCAACCCTTATCAGGTCAGATTCACCCCCTGGCTCATCTCACACGCCCTGTGATGAGCTCACAGACCACTTATGGGAAGTTCCATATGCCCCCGCGGTCTCCCCGACCATCTGTAGAGTCACCTGCCCCAAACGCGCTAGGCTTGAGACCGTGTCCCAACTCCAGTGGTGCCTGAGTCTGTGGGACCTTGATGCCGATGTGACACTTGGCCCATTTCCAGGGAGCCCCAACCGATTTCAGAGCCCTATCTGATTTGGACCAAAACCACGATGACGATAAGGTAGGCCGTAACGTGGGAAGCCAGGGACACCTCTCCACACGCTCCCTGCAGTGGGGGCAGAAGCAGGTGGTGGCTGCAAAGTAGAGCAGGGCGTGACATCTGTGTGCAGAAAACCCTTCAACAGAAGCACCCTAGGGGGGCAGGGGCCTGCACGGGCTGCCTTCAGGTGACTCAGTGTCTCCCAACCAGTTGGGCTCACGCCTGCAGGGTGCATGTCCCCAACTCACCTGCCATGCCACGGCAAGCTGGGAGATCTCCCGACCCGACATGCCCTCCGTCAGGTGTGCGATCTCTGAGCACTTCTTCCCGTAGTCAAACTGAGCCAGCTTCAAGCGCCTGGGGAGAGCAATTCCCACATGACGCCCTGGGGGCCTGAGGGGCCCAGGGTGACACTGGGGGTGTGGGACGACCCCTCGGCTCCTACGCGAAAGGAGGACTGGGTATCTGCCAGGCGCAGGAGCCTGTACTGGGAAGCCCTATATCTGCTCCTGGTTCCTGCCCTTTCTACCCGCTGGGCACCTCCCTCCCTTCTGGAGCCCGGGTGGGGTCCGTGTGGGGCTGTGTACGGACAGCAGTGCATGACCACTCCAGAGACAGGTGGAGGGCTGGTCAGGATGTGCCAAAGCGGAGGGGCTCTCGGAGCCTCGCACACAGCGCCACCACCAGGCTCGGAGGCAGGGACCGCATCCTTCTCCCTCAGACCTCCATCCTCGCCCAAACTAGCAGCACAGCAGCCACGCCCTGTCAGGCGTGGGAAGCACGTGGGAAATCAAGGGGAGAAAAGCCAACACCTCCAGGTCAGAGTGACATGTCACTGCTTTGGTTCATGTGCGGACCCCTTCCTAGTCAGGTCTGGCTGAAGACCCAGGAGATGAGCTCACAGGAGGAGAGTCATTCAAACACTCGTGGAGAAAGAGGCCTCAGGAACTCAGACCACATTCGGTGTCTGTCAGGCTAGAATAGACGATTGGGAGGGTGGGGGGTACTGGGGCCATCCGGGCACACAGGAGAAAGGAGGCCCAGATAATGGAATTCAAGGGGGCAGGGGGACAGCAGGGGCAGGCAAAGCCAGTCCCAGAACAGAAGACAGCTCTCACTGCCACCAGCGACGGGAAGGATTCAGGTCAATGCTGCTGCGAGGTCTGGCTCCCTGGGGATAGTTAAAAATAGACCAGCCCTCACGTATCTGGAGCACTGTGGACAGAGAGCAGTGAGGGAGAGGGTGGCCCGGACAGAATGTGGAGGGCGCCCCCATCGCCCGGTGACTTCTGCAGAATGGGGGCCTTGCTGCGTGCCGGTGAGGGGCCCCGGGCTCCCGGGAGTCAGGGTGAGCAGGGAGCCCAGGTCCAGGACGGCCACCAACAGCCTCAGTGAGCAGAGCTCAGCCAAGGTCTGGCAACCACTGTCACGGCCCCGCACTTCCCAGGGCAGGACTGCAGCCTGGATTCCTCAAAAGCCCCAAATCGTTAAAAGACGCTTCACCTAGCAGGAAAGGATGGAGGTGCTAGCTAGTTTGTGACAATGGGCCGCTGAGTCAAAAACCTGGCAAAGAGTGGGACGGAAGCACAGGGCCAGCAAGTGAGCACATCTGAGCCCCAGGTAAAACCACAGGGTTAGGACTGGGTGTGGCACCTGGGCCAGAGGCTGGTGGGGTACGGAGGGCCCCACACACCCAGGCCATCAGGACACTTACTGCTTTCCTTCTGTGGCTGGCTTCAGAACATACTTGTCAAAATACATCCTCACCAGGCGTTCCCGCTCTTCCTGCCGCGGCAGATCGAAGCGGACCATCTCGTCGATGCGGTCGTTGACGGCCCAGTCAAACTGCTCGGGCTGGTTGCTGGCCAGAACCAGCATGAACCTGAAGCCAGCAGAGACAGCAGGGGCTGAGGGGCTTGCCCCTGGGATAGGGGGCCTCTTCAACCGACACAGGACTATTTTCTAACAGGACTTATCTGGCAGCTTTTTAACCCAGAAAAACCCAGACCCAGCATTGCCCTCTGCCACCCATCCCTCCCTCCAACACCTCCCTGACCGATGGGCCAGCGCGATGGGGTGGCCATGTAAGCCCTGCTGTACGCAGGAAGCACAGGGACCCTGGGGTACCATACAGATCTCTGCACACCCCCCCCAACCTGAGTTGCAGGGTTTGGGGTTTAGCTGGTTGAGCGGAAGCGCCAACTCTGCAGGTACCAGACCAGACTCAGGGGGCCTGAGCAGGGTCAGGGGTCTCTGCAGGCAACAGCCACAGCAGGCAAGGAGGATGCACATGATTTGGTGGCCACACAGCTGACTTGGGGCCTTGACAATGGAGGAGAGCAGGATTAGAGGACTCGTAAGGAGTGAGCCCTTTCCCAGGGCAACCTGCACCCTAGGACACCTAGTCGTGGGGTGACCACCCTGACGGCCCATCACGGGAGAGCAGCCAGAGACGCCCAGTGCAGCGCCCTGTGCATGCGGACTTGCCGCCCGGCCCTCCTGAGACCCCAGCGCGTCCTCTCAGAAGGCCCCACAAGGGTGCAAAAAAGGTGCACCCCCACTGCACCCCCACGGGCCCTTCCCATTGCCCTGTGCCCGCCCTGCCCCACAGCAGCCCTATGAGCTCAAGCGGAGCCTCAGTTTCCCTCTGTGAAGGGGCCTCGCACCAGAAGGTGGCCCTCACTTGCTGCTGTGCTGCCCTGTCCGGTGCAGGAATGCATTCAGGGTGGCCCTGAGGTCCTCGCTTATCTTCTCCTGCAGAAAAAGTCCTGGCATCAGGCAAAGGCTTCCAGGGGGAAGCTAAACGCAGGCCCCACTCCATCCCTCCAGGAGCCACACGTGCCAGTGTCTCCATGACCCTGAATTTCAAGGAAAGACTCTAAAAATGCCACACATGTAACTCCTGCTTTTCAGGCCAGATTTATGAAGAAAGTGCAGCTGAGGACGAGGTTTGGGTCAGACTCAGTCGGGGCGGGGGGGGGACAGCAACTTCCCCACAAAGCACAGATGCGGCCACTGGACACGCCACCCCTGACTGCTCGCTCACCTATGGCCAGCTGGACACAGCAGGCCACACAGAAGCTTCCGGAATACTCACAGTCGCTCGCTTCCTGAGGAAGGCATCTGCTTCATCCACGAAGAGCAGGAGGCTGTGAGGGGAGGGGAATTTAGGACTGAACGAGGATGGGTGAGGCCGCCCAGCCGGAGAGCTAAGGGGCTGTGCACACGGAAACCGAACCAGAAGCACAGGCTGCTCTCAGCAGAGTCTGGGACTCCAGACCCAACAGGGGCACGCTGCATGCCAGCATGGCAGGACAGCGACCGGACTGTGCCAAACATGCTAATTTGGCACTAAATTAAATACCAGTGCTGGCAGCCCCTGATCTTCAGTGTTGCAGTTTTTAAAATTTTTTTAACGTTTATCACTTGAGAGACAGAAAAACACACAGCACGAGCCGGGGGAGGGGCAGAGAGAGAGGGAGATGCAGAATCCAAAGCAGGCCGCAGGCTCTGAGCTGTCAGCACAGAGCCCCATGCAGGGCTCAAACCCACAAACCGTGAGATCATGACCTGAGCCGAAGCCAGACGCTTAACCGACTGAGCCACCCAGGCACCCCACCCATTTTATTTTTGAGAGAGAGAGAGAGAGAGAGAGAGAGAGACAGAGACAGCATGAGCAGGGGAGGGGCAGAGAGAGAGAAAGACACAGAATCCCAAGCAGGCTTCTGTGCTGACAGCTTGGAGGCTGACACAGGGACTCAAACCCACAAACCGTGAGATCGTGACCTGAGCTGAAGTCGGACGCTCAACCGACTGAGCCACCCAGGCGCCCTTTTTTCTCCAGTGTTTTTAAAGTCAGCCCCTCTTTAAAGTCAGAGACTCCTGAGAGGAGCACAGGCCCCCAGGAATCTATACCTGGGGTGAATTTCTCCCTCAGACCCCCACCCCAGACCACAGAGCTGTTCCCGCCTTGTGCACGCCCACAGGCACAGACTGTGGGGAAAGTCACTGACACACCCTCCCACCCAGCCATCTGCAGCCTGGTGGTGCCAGGAACCCAGGCCACGCAAACGCATGCACATGGAGGGCCACCCCAGAAGGGACCCGGCTCACCCTCGCCGGCTGGTGCTGGCCCAGTCGAAGACCTTGTGCATAGCAGTCACGCCATCCCGCCCCATGGGGGCCACATCCCCACCTGTCATGATGGCATAGTCCATGCCCGAGTGCAGCGCGAGTTTCTGGGCAAGAAAGGGCAAAGCGTGTTTACTCTCGTCCCCCCCAAAGCCTGCACAGACCGTGCTCGGGCCCCACTGCCCAGTGCCCCTGGGGATGCCCCTCGCCTGGAAAGCTGGCCCCACCACGTGGCTCCTGATGCCCTGCACCCACTCCCCAGAGCCGCAGCACGGCACCCTGCGCACCTGTGCCGCCGTGTGCCCTCACCTTGGCAAACAGCGTCTTGCCGGTGCCAGGAGGCCCATACATCAGAATGTTCCTATAGAGGCTTCGGTTCTTCTTGGTGTTCCTTGTCGCAATGGCAATGTCTCGCACGCGCGCTTCCAGGCTGGGCTGCCAGGGAACGGGGCAGTTGGGACTGGCTCTGCAGCTAGCGTGTGCCTCCTGAGCCCCTGGGCTGGCCCCAGGAGGCAGCTTATCCCAGGCTGGGCCTCAGGCAGCAAATTCTACTTTAGGAAAGAAAAGCAGCCCGATCCTGTGGGGGGGAGAAGAGCTCTGCGGGCAGAAGGGCACCTCCCACCCGGACGCCTGTCCCGGCCCCCGTGGGCGGCACCACTTACACTGAGGACGACGCCCTCCAGTGCGTCCTGGGGCTTACCAAGGAGGCGCCTGCTGACCTACGGGGGGACACGGGGGACGGTCAGGGTCATCGGCAGAGCCCATGACAGCCACGGGGCACCGGGAGCAGCTAGGCCACCACACGGAAACAGAACTGCCGTGGCACCCCTCGGTCCAGGACACACAGGCTGGGCCTCGCTCTGGAAGGCGGGCACACAGAGCCAACCGTGGGACTGGGCCGGGCAACTTACAGATTCCTCATTGACCTTTATTTCCGTAGTCGCACACTGCACACGGGCGACTGCCGTGGACGTCCAGCCACAGCCCACGGAAGGAGTGACACTGCACCAGGCAGAAGCCTGGACCCCTTGGGGGAGGAAGCTGACACAGTACTGCTTCCAGCAACTTCTCTCCTAGGATGATGGCATGCAGGAGCCGAGGATTTTGTAAATGACCCAAAATCTACCCAGGGGGCAGTCACACCAACAGACACATAGAGGCAACCGACAAACCAGGGTGAGGGTCTTCCCAGTGCTGATGTGGACGGGCCCCTAGGATAGCATCAAAGAGGAAAAAGCCACAAGCAAATCCAATGTGCAAGAAAGGATGGATGGTGTTTGGGTAAAAGGGGGAAATGAAGACGCACGTTCATAACTTGGCTGAAACACCAGAAGGATTCGGGCAGGACACGCCCAGTGAGGACCAGACCCACAGTTACCTGCATGGGGTGCCTCAGGGCCTCAAGCACTGTGATCCGAGACGTCTCCCTCACCAGGGACGGCTTCCCCAGCCGGGCCTCAATGTACCGTCCAGCAACAGATGTGGCGTTCTTGGCAGAGTAGACCCCCACGGCCAGCAGTGTCAGCCCGGCCACCTAGAGCAGGGCAGAAGGTGAGTGGCACCCACCACCTGTTCGGCAGCCAGCAACGCGCCCTCCTCATCCCGTCCCGTGCTAGGTGATGGCAAGGGTCATACAGGAGCAGCCCCAAGCCCAAAGCCTCAATTACACGAGACTGTAGATATCTCCAGACACAAAAGATACCAAAAAGCTTATCGCAAGCACTCTTTCTCACAAAGCTACTGGAGAACACACTCCGGCCGGACTGGAGGTGCTTCCAGGCGACAGGAACCCCAACCGTAAAGAGAGGAACCCTCAGGCTCATGGGGGACAGACCAAACATTGTGGTGGGACCACAATTACAGGGCCCACGACCAAGACCTACAAGAGGCTCCTGGAAATTAAAAGCTCTTCCCCACAAGACCAACAGCTTGGCTACCACAGGGGCAGCGAGGACTCAGACCACATGAATGAGGTTCCAGGACACCAGATGGCAACTGCAGTGACAGAAACAAGGGCCCGAGGGGAGCGGGGGGGAGGGCTGGGCCGGCCCCAGGGCAGCCCGCGGCTCCCAAACCCAGCAACCTTTGATGTCATCCAGCCTTCTCCAGCAACCAGCCCTCTGCGCGTTCACCCAGCTTGTTTGGAAAGTAAATGCAAGGGACGTTTTCCCACAGATTCCTTCATGTGCCCAGATTCCCAGCCAAGGAGCCCTGCCAGTGGGCAGACCCGGACTGCCTGCCAGCCCACCGCACCACCCCAGCCCGACAGGCATTCTGGACTGAGATGCACATGAGACTCAGTCACTAACCACAGGTGTTTACAGCAGCTGGGGAGATCTGGAGAGATCTGAGTGCACGGGGCACTCAGACCGCAAGAGGAACCAGAATGCCCTTAATTCACTTTAAAACACTCCAGGGAGGGACGCCTGGGTGGTTCCGTCAACTTCTCTCCCTCCGTCCCACTCTCTCTCTCAAAATAAATAAACTTTAAAAAATGTAAAATAAAGGGGCACCTGGGTAGCTCAGTCTATTAAGTATCTGAGTTCGGCTCAGGTCACGATCTCACAGTTTGTGGGTTTAAGCCCCCCAGCGGGCTCTGTGCTGACAGCTTCGGATTCTGTGTCTCCCTCCCTCCCTCCCTCCCTCCCTCCCTCTCTCTGTGCCCCTCCCCTGCTCTCTCAAAAATAAACATTAAAGAAAAACTTTTTTTTTCCTTAATTTTTTTTTTTTAACGTTTATTTATTTTTGAGACAGAGAGAGACAGAGCATGAACAGGGGAGGAGCAGACAGAGAGGGAGACACAGAATCTGAAACAGGCTCCAGGCTCTGAGCTGCCTGCACAGAGCCCGACGCGGGGCTCGAACTCACGGACCGTGAGATCATGACCTGAGCCGGAGTCAGACGCTTAACCGACCAAGCCACCAGGCGCCCCAAGAAAAACTTTTCTTATTAAAAAAAACAAACAAAAACAGAGGGCAGCACCAGGTTTGCTGGTGGGGAAGCAAACCACATGTTTTTCACTCAAAGGGTCTCACTGCTTTGCTGGGGCTCTGCTCAAACCGGCCCCAAGGGCCTCTGACCAGCCACAAACAAGGTCATGCCACAAAAGCAGGACCCAGGGTTATGAGGAAGAAGGCAGACGTGCTCTAGGGGGTAAAAAGCCACCACGCATTTTACAAACTCCAGTGACAGGACCTCGGGTTCATTAGCCCCTTCACTCCTGCGATGCTCACCGTTCAATGGCCTAGTTCAGAAAAATAAGCTAGCAAACAAGTTCCCAAGATTTGGAACTAAGTTTATTTATTTTGAGAGAGGTAGAGACAGCATGAGTGGAGAAGGGGTGGAGAGAGAGAGAATCCCAAGCAGACTCTGCACTGTGAACACAGACCCCAACGTGAGGTTCGAACTCATGAAATCATGAGATCGTGACCTGAGTCGAAACCGAGAGTCAGACACTTAACGGACTGAGCCACCCGGGCTCCCCTCCATAACCTTCAACCGTGAGCGTGAGCGCTCCACGCCGAGGCTGTTGCAGGAGCAAGCAGCTCTGAGGTGACCGGGACTCCGCGTTAACGAAAGCTAAGCTTCTTCCAGGAGTAAGCGAATTCCAAGGTTGATCTAAAGCTGCCAGTTCCACGAAACCACCGATCAGCAGGCTGACTGGCTCCGATACAGGCAGTGACATTGAGACTCTTCCACAAGACGCTGTCCCCTGGCGCAGTACCCACAGCAGGTACTGAGCGCTTCCTGTGTGCCCGGCTGCGGCACAGAGGACACCGCACGGGTGCCACAGAGCTCCAAGGTGGAGACGGGCGAGGAGGGTCAGAGGGAGACAAGCACGCGGGTAAGGCCTGAGGCTTAGACGCTGCACAGCCAAGCCCACGTCAACTCTGTCCTCGAGTCTCAGACGGGTGCCCCCACCCAGCTCGGCACCAGGAGAAGGCAAAGCCCAGACCCCGTGCTGGGTCTCCCTCCTGTGGGAACCCCAATCTGAACAGGGGTGCCCAAGGGGGGGGGGCAAGATGGCGTCCAGAGGAAGCCCGTTTTCTTCACCAGAACACCAGAGGCCGTATTCTGGCAGCTCCCTATGCGAGGCGGGGAGTGGCGGGGCAGCCCTGTTGAGAAGCCAGAGGAACTGCTCAGCTCACCCAGCCCCCCGGGCTGCAGGCTGCATGACCCAGGGAGCCCGGACCACTTTCATCAGGGCTGAAACCTTCCGCTTCCAACCCGGAGTTACTCAAAACACGTTTGGGAAGACCATGTCAGGAGCCCCTGTTCGCCCCACGTCCCTGGCCTGAGCTAGAGGACTCGAGGGGCCATTTTAAGAACCAAGCGGTCCGACCAGCTTCAGGTTTCCTCGACCAGAGTCCTGGCCCTCCCCAGTCCAGTCCCTGCTCTCCCCAAGGCACGGCCTGACCTCACCTGCCCCCCCTCACGGTCTCCAGAACAAGGCCAGAACTGTGTCCACTTGCAGAAAGAGCTTCAGGAACCAGCACATCAGGAACGCAAGGGCACTCCTGGTCAGCACGGCTCCCTGCCACCCCTTCGTTAGGGCCTCGGTACCGCGTGAGCAGGTGCCAAGTCGCACCGTGCGGCCCAGGACAGCACCGGGCACAGCGGCAACAATCCCCTCTGCCTCGAGTGGAGAGCAGCCCCATGGCACAGGGCTTTCAGAGCGCGTGCCTAGAGCCCTACAGCCTTGTTGGGCCTATCTCCGCTTCCTGCTGGAGGGTGGGAACCCTCACGGGAGCACGGCTTAAAAGGGTCCCCTGCCACATCTCCCGGAAGCCCTGGGGTTTCGGCCGGGTCCCACTCCGGAGGCTGCCGGGCAAACTTCCGGTTCCCCTTTCCACGGGGCGGCACTTGTTAAGGAAGAGGGAAAAGGAAGCTCCCTTCCCACATCTTCCAGCCCACAGGTCACAAAGCCCACCGCCAGTGCCCCACACCCAGAGGCTACACCACACCTGACTTTCCCAGGAGCGCAGCAGGAGGGACCTGCCTGGCACACTTCCTACCGCTGAGCGCCAGGAGGCAGGGACACAACCGAGCAGAGACCCTGACGCAGGCCACAAGCAGGAGGATGTGTCAGGGGTTATTACCGTGGCTGTCACTTTGTCCCAGTCTGTCACGAAGGCACGGAATCCTTCACCAAACAGGGTGCCGGCTGTCCTGTAGAGAAAGCAGCAACGCGACCAGGAGAGGATGAATCTGGGCACTTAGCTGGAGAAAGGGCAAGAGCTCTGAAGCTCAGCACACGGGAGGGCCTGCTGAAGGAGCCCGCCTCCCGCCAGTGTGCCAACCGAGGGCCTCCTGGGGACTGGGCCGCACCTGATGGACTCCAGAATGGTCTGCCGGTGCTCAGCAGCCTTCAGGCGTATCTGCTCACGAATAATGTCTGCGTTCTCACGCTCGGCCTTGGCTCGGGCGCGCGCCTCGGCCTCCACCCGCAGCATCTCGTTCTTGTGCCGAAGTTCCATCTCCCGTTCCACGGTGGCTGCCCGGGGCGTGGCAGGAAAGGGGTGCTCGGCCTGCAGTCCCCCACCCTTCCAGCGAGGCCCAGGCAACCCTTCTCACAGGAGGGAGGCAATGCACGTCAGACCCCGGGGGGACGTGCGGCCTGCCTAGGCTTCTGCTACAAAGCTCCGACTAAGGCCAAAGAACGCAGAGCCCCCGTCGAGGTTTGGGAATTTTACTTGGGGATCAAAGTGCTTGAAGAAACACATATCTATGCCTACGGCCTGCTTTCCCTGTGAGCCCGCTCCAAGGACGTAGCCCCCAAAAGCCCCAGGCAGAACTGACAACCCTACCTCGCCGCATGGCCTCCTGCTTCTGCACAGACTCCTCCTGCTTCCTTAAATTCTCCTCATTGAGAAGTTGCTGACAAGAAACCACAGGAGAAAGAGAAAAGCTTCCAAAGCTAGGAAATGACCAACATCGATCTAAGAGATCAGCGAGGGAAGCTTCTGCCACCACAGGGGCTCTGGACAAGCACAGCGAGGGGCCCGGTTCAGGAGCTCCTGCCTCTGGCATAGCTCCGCCCCAGGGCACTCCCAGCCCACTCCCAGATGCCCTCCAAACACTCTTTCCCCTGTTAAATTTATAAGCCGTGAGGGCGCAAAGCATGATGGGTGCAAACACTTGGAAACCACCCCCACCATAAATTTGTCCCAGCCAGGTCCCCAGTCAGGTCTCACACAGAAGAACCCCTCCAGCACAGCTAGAGCCTGGAGGCCCCGGGCATCGTGTGTGCGTGTGTGTGCGTGTGTGCGCGTGTGCGCGCGCGCGCGCTCCTCTGGGACCCAGCACTGACTGCTGGTAAAACCACCCTGAGTTCTGGCCCACCAGCTGCCCCAGGAGACGCCCATGCTCTCAGGGAGGCCAAAGGAGGCCCCCTCGCGTGCCAGTGTGCTGAGCTCACCTGCTGCTTCAGCTGGTCCTCGTAGCGCTGCCGGGCCAGCTTGTCCTGGTACTGGGCCCTCTGGGGAAGAAGACGGCAGCATGAACGCGGGTCAGCTGCAGAAGCTGGCGGACGGCCCCAAACCGACGTCGAGAGCCAGACTTCGCCGGGCCCTCAGACGAGCCGCCTACCTCCGCCTGCTCGCCCGGACACGTGTGCTCCCCGGCCCGCTCGGCGCGGACGTATTCGTGGGCGTTTGCACAAGGTCATCCCACGGCCTCGGGGGGTCACTAACAGACCCAGACTGAACGCGGGGACCACGGAGTACCCCAGAAGCTTCCCATCCTGGCCCCCCTGTGCCCGTGTGGCCAAGCGGCCCTTACAGCCTGGTGCTGCCGCGTCTCCTCGCTCAGAGTCTTTCTCCTTTCCTCAGCTTGCACGCGGATCTGCTCGCTCTTCAGCTGCTCCACGGCGGCCTCATATTCCTATAGAATACACCAGCTGCTGCAAGCCCAAGGCCGGCGGGGCCTCCCGCTCTGGACTTGGAGCTCAGGCCTCAACAACCCCCTCCCACATTTCATGTGGGCTCCAAAGGGGCCGGGACAGGAGCAGGAACTGCTTCCAGAAAACGCTCGCTGGACCAGCACCACTGCACGGGCACCAAGGCCCAGGAGGACCTAGACTCCCAGGCAGCCCAGTGGCAGGAAATCGGACAGGGCTGGGTCCCAAGGAGCAGGCCAATCCCTTGGGGTGCCAGTCACTCCCTCCCCAACACCGCTTCCAAGGTGGCTTATGTCACGTGCTCACATTTTTTTTAAGGTTTTCAGTAATCTCCACACCCAATGGGGGCTCAAACTCACAACCCCGAGATCGAGAGTCACATGCTCTTATGACTGGGCCCGCCAGGCAGCCCTCAGATGCTCACTTTCTGACTACACTTTACAACAGCCAATGGCGGAGGGCAGGGCCCAGGCCTTTGCTGTCCTTCTCTGCTCAGCGGGAAGGTCCTGCCAAACGCAGAGACGCCCAGTCAGGCTCTCCCCTGGGGAGACCGGATGGTCCTCACCTGCACCAGCCCTTCCGGGTCGTTCTGCTGCAAGAACCCAAGCCACAAAGCCAGCACATCTTGGACCTCTCCGTATTTCCCTCTTAACCACAAGCAATAAGGTAATCCCAGGAAGGCGACGCCGGAAGCTCCCGGCCCGTGCCCGCCACCCACCGTCCCGCGTCCCTCCGCCACGAGCACCGCCTCCGCTGGCACCGCACCCACGACCCACCTTGAGCTTGGACTGCTGCTCCAGCTGCAGCGTCTGCTCCTGCATCTGTGCAAGACTCAGTGCCTCCTTGGCGTGTCCTGTGGGCAGCGGGCGAGTAGGGTTAGGACGCTCGGACGCCAGGCAAGCATTCATGTGAACCAAGGGGCTTTCGGGGAGACCCCAGCTCACCTCGACCTCAAAATGCGTGTGCCCACCTGCATTCCCTGACCGGATCTCGCTTGGCGCCCCCTCCCTCCAAAGACCAGGACTCCCTTCTCATCACCTGTGTCTGCCCTACGCCTGACAGAAAGCCCGTGTACAAGGTCTTGTACCCCAGCAGCTGTCACATCCCGGAGGGCTCTATCAGAAAGGCTGTTCCAGGGTGCCAGGGCGGCTCGGTCGGTCAAGTGTTCGACTTCGGCTCAGGTCACGATCTCACGGTTTGTGAGTCTGAGCCCCACCCACACTGTGGATCCTCTGTCCCCCTCTCTTTCTGCCCCTCCCTGGCTCATGCACATGCATTCTCTCTCTCTCTCTCAAAAAGAAAGAAAAAAAGAAAAAAGGGGTGCCTGGGTAGCTCAGTCTGTTGAGCATCTGACTTCGGCTTAGGTCAGGATCTCACATTCGTGAGTTCAAGCCCCGCGTCGGGCTCTGTGCTGACAGCTCAGAGCCTGGAGCCTGCTTCGGATTCTGTGTCTCCCTCTCTGTCTGTTCCTCCCCTGCTCATGCTCGTTCTCTCTCTCAAATAAATAAACATTTAAAAAAATGTTTTTTAAGAAAAAAGGAAGACTGTTCCACACTAGCTGAGAGTAGAAAGGTCAACGTGGCAGTCAGTTCCTAATTAAACAAAAAGGCACCTGTGGCTACAGTGTCTTATTTTTGTGGAAGTTGCTTAAACTCCTAAGCTTTTAAGCTTTCAGTACCTGTTATTATTAATCTACACGTGCAGATGATAAGATGAATAGGAAGCAAACAATTAAATTAGAAACAAGCCAATGCACAATGACGACTCTTCACAGACCTCGTGTTTGTTATAAACACACACATTATAAATGTTTCCTGCGTATGTTTTGTTCACGAGATACAATTCACATCCATCGATATTTGGGGGTTCCAAAAAAAACTTCCGGTGGGGGCACCTGGGTGGCTCAGTCGGTTGAGCGTCCGACTTCAGCTCAGGTCATGATCTCATGGTTCATGGGTTCAAGCCCCGCGTCGGGCTCTGTGCTGACAGCTCAGAGCCTGGAGCCTGCTTCGGATTCTGTGTCTCCTTCTCTCTCTGCCCCTCCCCCACTTGTGCTCTGTCTCTCGGAAATAAATAAATGTAAAAAAAATTAAAAACCTTCTGGTGCTCTCCTAGCCAAAAAAGCCCAGGCATACAGCCTCTCAAATATTTTGGTGATGACACAGTTCTCCCATCTGCAGTACTTTACTGTAAAAAATATTCTAACACGTTAAAGCATGGCAAGAAGGTAGGGAATCCCTGTGAACCCCGCTCCCTGATGCTATAATGTACCTAGTCTTCTCCCTTTGCTTTCTTTCCACTCCCGCCCCATGATCTTTCTTTTTGAAGCCTTCAAAGTAAGGTGCAGACCCCAACCCCCACGAACTGCAGCAAACACGTAACTAAAGCATGACTTGTTTGCCGTTCCATAAACACATCTACACATTTAGAGGGATGTGACAGAAGCCCTGGTGTCTGGACAGACTGCTAGGGCATGTGGTGTGCAAAAACACTGCCTAAGCCCGGGAAGGACCTTCAGAGCGGGTCAGGACCTGGCTGACACAGCCTTCCAGACCTCACTGCAAGGCTCTCCCCTAGGTCTCTGGTGACTGGGAGCACAGAAGAGCTGAAGACCTGCCCCCAAGAACAGGCAGCACAAAGGCACCAGGGTCCCACACCCTGCGCTGTAAACTTGGGAAGCCACGAAGCCGAGGCCTGAAGAGACCGCCAGGGCCCCTTTAACAATGAACTCTGACCAGGAGGGAGTGAGGGCACAAGAGTGCTCATCCTGGGGCAGCAGCAGGAACGTGAGTGCCACAGGCCAACAATGCAGAGACCGGATCCCAGCTGCCCTTTTTACCCACAGCATGACCTTTGGACAGCCGGGTTAACCTCACCTGAAAATGGAAAATTAGAGATCCCCCACCACTGACTCTTGAAAGAGGAAAACAAGAGACAGAGGCAAGACGCATCCTGGGAAGAAGGGTTTGGGGACAGAAGGAGGTGACAGACCAGGGCAAAACCTCTCCCACTGGCCAGTAGTTCGTCCAGAAAGGGTGGCAGGAAGAAGAAAAGTAGATGGGTGCCAGGCTGGCTCAGTTGGAAGAGCATGCAACTCCTGATCTCGGGTTTGTGAGTTCAAGTTCCCCATCGGGTGTAGACATTACTTAAAAAAATAAAAAAGTTTTGGGAGCACCTGGGTGGCTGAGTCAGTTGAGCGTCCGTCTCTTGACTCGGCTCAGGTCATAATCTCACAGTTCGTGAGTCCGGGCTCTGTGCTGACAGTTCGGAGCCTTCTTGGGATTCTCTCTCCCTCTCTCTGCCCCTCCCCCACTCACGCAAACTCAATACACTTAGTCTGGGACTGGTGGTGTTCCAGCTAGACCTAAGGGTACAGGCTGTTTGAGTCCCAGGCCCAAATATCCATATGTTTTTAACGTCCCTCTGGGGATCTGAGAGCCAGGCAGGCTCAGAGACCTTGGACCAGGGTTTTCTGGGAGTCTCTGGAGAAGAGCAGGAATTGAACCACAAAGTGCCAGGCCTCTGATTCCTCAGACAGACCCTTGTTTACACCATGGCTTCTCTACACAAGTTCCTTTAAGGGGGGGGGGGGGGGATGGCAGACCTCTGCTTAAATAAAAATTTGACAGCCGTTATGGTCCTTTTAATCAGTACTTATTCTGTGCCTTCTACATTCTAGCTTCTCAAAGACTTAGACTACATCCTAAAACAAATCATTAAACTAACAAGAAAAAGGAAAAGTGACAGGAAAAGATGTGGGCTTAGCGAAGGTCCGGCCGATGATGGTGCCTTGGGGGCCTGGGAGTCAGGAAGGCTACCAGGCAGAGCCAGGACGGACTGACTCCTATTGCTTTACAGCCCTCGACTGCCTGAACGCTAATGCTTTCCAGTAACACGCACAAATCTGGTTCGTTACCATAAAACCAACGGTCCTCAAGTGAGCTTGCCTTCGCAAGGGGAAAATTGCTAACCACCACCACAATCTGGCCACGCTTTGGCCACGTGGAGGCAGCAAGAGGAGCAAAGAGCTCCCCTACTCTACAGGAGCTAAAGACCAGGCTCCAGCCCCAGCACCTGCTACCTGTGACCTCTGAAACTTCCATCCGCGGCGGTTTCCTCACCTGACAGACGCGTGACAGCTTGGAAGCTGCCAAGGACGATGGCATCCCCAACCTCCCCGCACCCAAGGTGGCTTGGCCGGATTTATTCCCGCAGACCAGTTTTCTCACCTGGGAAATGGGACTGCAGACAGCCACTTACCACTCGACCACTCAGAGGAGCTACATGCGCCCAAGGACCCGGCATGCCCGGTGCTCGGTGGGCTGGCTCGCTGTGGGGCCTGAGCTTCCCTGCCCCTCGCCCCAGCCGGGGCCCCGCCCTCGCCGCCTCACTCACGCGAATGCTCCAGCTCTCGCGCCGCCTTGGCTGCACGTTCCAGGCCCGTGGGGTCAAAGTTGCTCCATTTGTCCTTGGGCGCCGGCCGGTCCCCCGCGCCGCGGTCCCCGCCGCCTTCGCCCCCGGGCTGAGCGGGCGGTAGGGACAGCGGCGGCCCCGCGCCTTCGCCCTTAGGGCCCTTGATCCCGAAGAGCCACGACATGGCGCGCGAGCGCCGCGTGTCGCGGCAGCCGCCCGGAGCTCAAGACGAGCTGAAGCGCGCGGACCGGAGAAGCCTCCACGAGGAGCCAGCCGGCGGTCAGAGCGCCCGCGCAGGCGCGACAACGCCCCTTCCTCCCAGACGACGGAAGCGCAGGAGGGCCACGTACCGCGTGGCCTTCGGATAGGCCGCGGGTATCGTGACATCACCGGTGGCCCCGCCACGATTGCTCAAACTAGCTCCGTCTGGGGGCGGGCCGTCGAGGGGCAGGGCGAAGCGCCGAGTTACGGGGGCCGATCGGGAACAAAACCGACGGGCTGGGCGCCTGTATATCCTGGTTATACGTCAGTTCCGCCTAGCAACAGCTCCGTGTCCCGTCGCTATAGGCGCCCGGAGAATCCCGTCAGAGCGGGGGCGGAGAGGCAGGTGCCGCGGAGCCCTGGGGTCCTTGGTACGCGGGTGTGGGCGACGCGGCGGTGAGCCCCGGATGGAGGGAGCGGCCGTGGGGGAAAGGGCCTGCGGAAAGCGGCTGATCCGCGCAGGAAAATCAACCCGGGGCAGGTGCGCAGCTGGGCCTCGATTCTGCGCCCCCGACCCGCCACCAGAGACACGACCGGGCGCGGGGACGTCGGGGCCCCTAGACGGTTGAAGCTGCGCTCCGCGGGTCTCCGTGCTAGCGCACATAGCCGGCCCATGATAAGGTGCTGGAAGGGTAGAAACGCGGTTCCTAGCCAGTCTCCTGCAACCGTCATTAGGTTAAAGAGCCGGCTGGAGAACAAGCTCTCCCCATCCTCCGTTTCGGTGTCTCGGCAAACCACAGTGGTCCGTGGGCGTATGAGCGTTCGTATCACTTAAAAGTGGCTCACAATGGGAGGGAGACAGAAATCGCAACCCCAGAAGAGTGGAAAAGCAGAGCCGACTCCCCCAAAAGCCCCACAAGAGGGCGCCCTTGCTGGAGGAGGAATCCTGGCTTCTTGGGCAAGTCCAAAGGCCATGTGCCTGCCTGTGGGACAAAGGGCCAGGCTAAACCCGCCTGGGGCAGAGGGAGAAAAAGGTGGACCGAGCCTGCGTTGCTCTAGAACCCACAGTGCCCAAAGTTAGCAAACTTTGCTTCTTGGGCCAGCAACCAAGTTGCCCCTTTGGTCTTTCTTTGATGGAATTGGTTGAGTTCCCAGAATTACACAGTTTCCCCACTAGACTGAAAACAGTTTTAAGCCTGAGTAAAAATGGGCGGGGGAAGGGGGATTAAAGATAATTCTGTGATCTTTCACCTCCAAATGAAGAGAAAACCAGATGAGTTCCCCAGCCAGATGCCCCCGCCCCCGCCCCCACCCCAGTGGCCATTATGGAGGTTCTTACGGACTAGAACAAACTACCAAGGTTCTTATGGAGAGCAACCCTGGTAGGGCTTCGCTGGATTAGAAGAGGAAATGGGTAAGAGACATGAAGTCCTTGTCCAAACACAGCTGGGCCATGTGCCCCTCTCTAGCTCCAACCATCCCAGACCAATATTTGGCAAGCCTGTGTACTTTTACGTAAAAAGGAATCACTTTGAGAATAAAGTTATGCATTTAAAAAGCCAGTTTCAAATAAAGTCAGTTTCATCTGCCTTAACTTGAAAAACAGAAAGAGATGATTGTTTAAGGATTTAGATAATTGCATTCCCTTTGACAAAGGGGTCTCCTCCAGTTTCCCTCATCCGAGGGTGCTATGCTTTCCAAACAAAACATCCAGGCCACTGGATTGTTTGTCACTTATGATCTTAGACTGGGAGCCATTGAGGAGGCTTGACACACCTTTCCTAAAACACTAAGTTAATAAAAGGGAATTATGGGACCGCCTGGGTGGCTCAGTCTCTTGCATCCAAGGCTCTGGTTATGATCTCGTGCTGAGTTCCTGCTGACAGCTCAGAGCCTGGAGCCTGCTTCAGATTCTTTGCCTCTGTCTCTCTCTGCCCCTCTCCTGCTCCTCTCTCTCTCTCTCTCTAAAATGAATAAGCAGTAAAGAATAAATAAAGGGAATTATGATGATGCTTTCTACCTGATGCATTCACATTTAACTGACAAATGTAGGGTTCTCTGCTGCTTGTGCTGTTTTGCTGACAGATTCCCTGATAGCCCCCTCCCACAACATGTGGCTTTCTTCTGTGAGGGCGTCCTTCAGCATTGACAGCCTGGAGGAAAGACTGCTGAGCTCGGAGATGCAGGTGGACAGCTTGGCCTCCAGCCTGTCCTTTAGTCCAAAGAGTACGCTATGCCCCTGGGAAGCCAAGCCAAAAGGAGCAAAGTGGCCCCACCCAGGCCAAGTGCAGAGTGCTCTGCCCCTAGCGCCCAGGCAGTTGGTGTGGTTTCTGAGTCCACCCGAATTTGGCCAGACCTCCGGAGAGCTACACAGCACACCAGAGCCGTGGCCTACCAGTATGGCCCACGGCCCCCCACTACCCAGCCCCAGGGTGTCCCATCACCAAGACTGTGGCTGCTGACTGCTCATCCTGCCTGGTGTCTCCCACCAACAGTGCCTCTGCAGAAGCTCGGCTGCCTAAACTTGGAGCCTCTCACGGGGTGGGCCTGAGGCTGCTGCTGCCCCCAGCCCCCCTCCCCCACCTCCATATCGCATTTAAGGCCCCTAGGTCAGCCGGGCCTTCAGAAATAAAGGGGTGGCTCCCTCTCCCATTCTCTCTCCAGCTTTCTGAAAGGAACTGCCAGTTCTGGTGTTGCTCATGGTCACCCCAGTCCACACGCACCCCATACCCACTCCCACTGGGCAGACCCCAGCCCAGCCAAAAGAAAAGCTGCCTAGCCCGGCCTTCTCAGGCCCAAGCCCCCAGATCTCCACAGGGCCCCTGCAGCTCTTCCCTGTGCTTCCAGAAGTTCGGAAGAGGTAATGGGGGGTTGTAGTGCTGAGCCCTCAGATGAGCTACCTTGGGCCCAGGGCTGGAAAGGGACTCAGGACTGAGCCCAAAGCTCACTGCCCCTCCAGCTTTGTCTTCCTGAGCAGTGTTTGCTTGTAGGTGAGCATTTGCCTACTCGGGTGCTCTGGCCTACTGTTCTCTCCCCACTGGAGACCTACCTAGCAGAAGGTCCACCTAGCAGAAGGTCAGCGCAGCCAGGACATCCCCAGAGGCACCTGGGGTGGGGAGCCCTCAGCACAGGCACTGGGCTGCCTGCCCACGCTGCTGGCAGGAGACCCACTGTGAGCACTGGCCTGCCCCTCGTGGGACTGAGCCGGGACCTCCACCTTCTCACAACAAAAGCAGGGTCAGATGCACAGTCTGGACAGACCTTGGAAGCAAAGTCGCATGAAGCCATGGCCACTGAGGGAGACCTGGTGTTCTCTGCGAGGGGCTGTGAGTGGGCACACATCTGCCACACGATACAACCGCTTGTTTTCTTGTCCTAACCAGAAGCAATCACAGCACAGACCTTTCCGATTTTCACGTCAGTGTCAGAAGCTCATACTTCCTTGTGTCACTTGACACACAGTGACACGTACTAGTTCCTGTAGGTGGCAGTCTTGGCCCCAGACCCAGTGTATATTGAGGAGACAGGGCCTGTGTCTCAGGGGAGGGAGGAGCAGGGTCAATGTTGGGCGCGGGAGGAAACCAGGACAAAACTTTCCTGGAGATTGTTCCCAGACGTGGCCTGGACCCATCAACCTTTAAGTGCTGCCTAGGACAGGGACGCCTGGGTGGCTCAGCTGGTTGAGCATCTGACTCTTGATTTCCGCTCAGGTCATGATTTCACAATTGTGAGATCGAGCCCTGCACTGGGCTCTATGTGGAGCGTGGAGCCTGCTTGGAACTCTGTCTCCCTCTCTCTGTTCCTCCCCAGCTTGCACGCTCTCTCTCTTTCTCTTGAAAAAAGAAAAAAAGAAAAAAAGAAAAAAAAAAGGTTAAAAAAAAAAAAAGGAGTTGCCTGGGACGGTGCAAAGGGCTTCCAAGGGAGGGCTTCCAGGAGAGGTGCTCCGTGGCACAGAGACAGGAGCGGGGGCTCCTCTCCCTGGCCTCAGTGTCCAGCAGTGAGGAGGCGAAGGCTGGAGCCTCTTTCAGAGGGTAGGGCCACATGTCTTTGGTCACTCTGCCCTCCCTTGGGATTGTAGGTGTGTTTGGGGGCAGGAACTCATGTGTCTCAAGTGCGTGACCGAGCTATTAGGAAACCACCCGCCAGCACTCTCCTGCTTTTTCTCCTGCAGCGTGCACAGTGCTCTGGAGGCTGGACTGAGAGGCTCAGTGTGGAGGGGGACCTCTCCGGGTGCCCGACGGGCTTGGACCTCCAGGCACCCGCGACATCAGGGTGGCGGACATTGGCCTGCCTATGGGGAGTTCTGGCCCAAGTCCCAGCCCTGGGGAGGATTCCCCTCACCGGCCAATGCTGCCCGGGACACTGTTGTTCGCATCCACCACCCTCGGAGGGGGCCAGGTGACTCTCGGCCACCCGCTAACTACAGGTCAGAGTGTAAACAGACACCCGCAGCGGCACACACGGGCCGCACAGTCCCACTTGGCTTCCCTGGGCCTGATTGCAAGGGCTTGTGGGGACATGTAGGAGAAACCCCATGCCCACCTGGCGGCACCTCCCCCAGCATCTGACCAAGTCTGGCCTGGCGGGGCACTACCATCTGCTCCTGGGACCCAGGACCCACAACCGTAGCCCCCGCCTCCACTCCGCTTGCTCTGGCCACACAGGCAGGGCAGAAGCCCCTTGTCTCCTATGCCATGTCACACAGGCACACCGTGGGCTCACCGCAGCAGGCCTCCACAGATGTTAAATACACCGAACTAGCGGGCAGTGCAGGCCCTAGGTGTTTAAGCAGGGAGCCGCCGGATTCTTGGAGTCTGCTTCGTGAAACATGGTGGAGGCCAGCTCGACTGAAGGCTGCCGGCCGCGCACACACCCCCACCACACCCGAGTGGGCAGACCCGGAACACCGCCTCTCCGCCCTGCAGTCGCGCGGGTGAGGGAGGGCCTCTATTTCCCAATAGCAGGCAGCGGCCGAAAGTCAAACTGCTGTTGGGGGAGTGGTCTTGCCAGCAGAGGGCGCCACAGCCGCGGCCCCCACCCGGGTCCGAAGGCTGTAGTGGGGGGGCAGCGCGGCAGAACCCGGTCCCCGTCCGGGCTGTTCAGCTCCAAACGCCGCAGTCCCCGCCCACGGAAGCCGCCAGAGCTCCCCGAAGAGGTGTACGTGGCACGGTGTTCTGCGTCTCAGAGCCGAGGGGGCTCGGCTCCCCTCCTCTTCCCCCAGCACCAGCCACAAAACACTGGCCCTCCGTCTGAGAGCATTTTCGGGGCTGGAGTGTTCTGACAGGGAGTAAAGCACACTGAGGAGACCGCGAGGCTCAGTTTACATCTGATTTACTCTATTTTACAGTCTGGGTTGTTAGTGGGGAAGAGGCGAAGTGAGCACTGAGTTGGTGCAGGCAGAGGAGCTCATGCCTTTGTGGGGCTGAAGGACAGCAGCTACGCCCTTAGGACTTGTCTGGTGGCCCCAGGATAGTGGTAGTGAAGACGTAGGAGTCAGAAGATGCTGTAGAGAATCGTTGGGGTGAACCCACCCAGGGAAACCTTGTTTGTCCCTGCCCCCAGCATGGCAGTGCCCTACCCAGAAGCAAGGGAGGCTCCCTATGAGTGCCAGACTTGGGGCTTGCTGGGGCAAGGAGCCCTCCTGTCTCCAGGGTCCTGAATGCCAGGATCCGATCTTGTTCTTCCAGAAAGCGGCCATCCTCCCCCCGGTGGCTGTAGCTGGACCCAGCAGGGTCCTGGGCAGGAAGGCAAGGTCACTGTCCCCAGCAGGCACTGCCTCTCAGGCCAACTGAATGCCCTGATAAAGACCACCATTCTGCTAACCCAGCTGCTGACCACACCGGCAACCTGCCACCACTCCTCCCTGCCCCTTTCCAGACGCTGTCCCCTCCAGGAAGGCTTTGGGACTCGGCCAGAGCCCGCTCCTGCCCTTCATCCTTCCGCCTTCTACCAACATCTAGGACCTGAGTAGCCGCAGGAAGTCAGAGCGGCCAACTGGACCAAGCCCTCTCAAACGGATGCCGGGCCTCCGCCACCAGAGGGACTGGGCCTTCACACAAGCGAGAGGTCTAGCCGCTCCGCTCGGCCACCTCCTGTCCTGGGCCCACGGCCAGTCCTGTATCTGATGTTCTCAGCCCGCCCCAGACTCCCTGTCCATCTTGCTGCTAATTCCTGCCCAAAGGACGGCACCGTGTACCCAGGTCTGGGCCCGGGCAGGGGGTCGCGATGGCACGAGCTGCTGCCAGAGCTGCAGCAGAGAGAGGGTCAGGCGGGGGAGTCGGGCGAGGCCTGCGTCCTAGAAGGCAGACGCCCCGAGCAGGGAGCCCTCCGCCGCGGGAGAGTTCTGGGTGGGGGGGTTCGCGCGGAGTCGCCGCGGGGCAAGGCCCTGCTACCGGCGGTGGGCGCCTCCCCCGCCGGGTTCGGGAGAAGGGGGCCCTCGGGTGGGCGGGGCGGCGGGCTCACGGCTCCCTGCCCCCGGCCCCCGGCGGCTGGGGGCGCGGAGCGCGGCTGCGCTCGCCGTCGGGCGTGCAGGCCTTGGCCGACAGCGCCCTCTCGCGGCCCGAGCGGAAGGCTGCCGTGACGGTCACCAGGTAGGCGGTGCCGGGCGCCAGGCCCTGCAGCGTGGTGCTGTTGCGGCCCGCGGGCACCTCCACGCGCTGCGCCGCGCCGCCCAGCAGCGGTCCGAACTGCACGTGGTAGCCGAGCACGGCGGCCGGGCCCAGCGCCGGGGCCCAGCTCACCCGCAGGCTGCGCGGCCTGGCGTGCGAGATGACGATGCGCTCTGGCCCGGCCTCCTCTGGGGGGGGGGGGGGGGGAGGGGAAGCGCGCGTGAGTGGGGTGGGGGCGGGACCTCGGCCCGGCCCGGCGCCCCCTCCCCGTCGCCCGCCCCACCCCCCACCCCCGCCCGGCCTGGCCGGCCCTCCGCCTCGAGCTCACCCGGCAGCGTGTGCACCCGCAGGTACTGCGGCCTCACGAGGTGCACGTTGGACTCGGGCACCAGCTCCACGTCGTAGTCCGTGTCGGGGTCGAGGCTGACCCAGGCCCAGCCCGTGGCGTTCCCCGGCAGCTGCTGGCGACGCACGTTCCCCGGCTCGGCGCTGGGCGTCAGCTCCAACACGTAGTAGCCGGAGTCTGCGGTCAGCAGGGGCGGCCAGGCCAGGCGGAAGCTGCTGGACGTGACCTCAGAGGCACGGAGCTGCTGTGGCTGCATGGCGTCTGCGGGTGGTGCAGAAGGTCAGACCTCCCCGCGCCCGGGCTGGGGCCCTGACTGCCGACTCAGGGAAGACCGGCCTGGGAGATGTGGGGAACAGGAGCGCTGGAGAGCCCCAGGCCAGGGTCGGCCACCCCAACAGTGCTAACGATACACGAACCGGTGACAGGGCTGGGGTACCGACAAGAGTGCCACCCCAACTTGGGACTCCATCAGGAGCTTCCCTGCCTGCCTCAGCTGCAAACCCAGACAGGTGAGGAGCTATAATGGCCACCTCCCACCCAGCCCAGTCAGCCCCTCAAAAGTGGGGTCTGAGAACAGAGGACCAACCACCCTCCACAGCCCGAGTGGCCGGCACAGTGTGGAGTCAGTTCATCTCTGGACAGTCAAGGCAGAGGGGCACCGCTGGTGCAGCCAAAAGATGGGAGGCCATCGGGGGACACTTGAGGGGTGGATATATGACAACTCCAGGAGTAGCTGGATGTGGGGCTCAGAGTACTGCCTGCCTCTGGTTTCCAGGAGAGCAGGGGGGGATTCCAGAGCCAGCCCCCCAAATGTGCATTACTCCCGAGCCTGTGACACCGCATGGCCATCTGAGTGACCATGCAAGCAGGTAAGGCTGGACACCACATGGCTTGCATGTAAGGCTGATAAATGTCGAGGCAGGGTTGTGCCCATTGGGACCCTAATGCTTTCTCCTTTAATGCCGGGTGCTCCAGCTGTCAGCCTGGCACTCATTCTCCTGTCTATTCCCCATACTCAGACCCCCACCCACCCCTATCCCAGGAGCCCCCCACCCTTTTGCCTAACTGCCTTACAGCCTTGGATTTCTCCTGTCCAGCTGCTTGCCTTTCCTCTTACTATCTCCTCCAGGTTCAGCCACAGTGGTTGACTCAGGGGCCACCAGGGGCCAGGTGTCCCTGGGGGAAATCTCTGGGAGGACCCTCTACCTTTCTCCAATCCACAGTCCAACTCCTGGTTTCTGGTGGATGATTAACCCACAGGCTGAGACTCAGAAAGAATCCTGGGGTTAGTGGCATTTTTTAGTGGTTAGAGCAGGCTGAGCCAGCAACCAGGCCCTTCATCTCAGCCCCTCCCACTGTGAGGTTTGGCTGGGGGTAGGGGTGGGGGTCCATTAGAAAGTTGGTGGGAGGGGCGCCTGGGGGGTTCCGGCGGTCGGACGTCAGACTTCGGCTCAGGTCATGTTCTCGCGGTTTGTGAGTTGGAGCCCTGTGTCGGGCTCTGTGCTGACTGCTCAGAGCTGGGGACCTGCTTCAGATTCTGTGTCTCCCTCTCTCGCTGCCCCTCCCCTGCTCGCGCTCTGTCTCTCAAAAATAAATAAACATTAAAAAAAAAAAAAAAAAAAAAAGAAAATTGGTGGGGAGCTGCCATCCCCTGCAGCAGGCCCTCTCTGGTCCAGCCTCTTCTCCAGCAATCCCCAAAACCACCAATGGTGCAAACCCACTCAAACTCCTCTGTACTGTTCCCACCCACAGGGTAGCAGGGCCCGAGCTCTGTGGGAAGCAGTCCTAGCCCATCCTGACCTGGCTTTCTCATCTCCAAGCACGGTGGGAGCTGGCACACGTACAGGAGCCTGGGCTGCCCATCTGCAGAGTCCTCAGGCTTGGACCCTCCCTCTTCTTCCTCTCCACTTAACCACATCCCACCAGATGCAGCTCCTTGGCCTCTCGGCCCACTCCAGGCCCCCCAGTCGGGGTGGGCCCGTCAGCAGAGAACCCCACCCGGAGGTGTTTATTCAGGCCGACCCTCTGTCCCACTATAGCCCAGGTAGAGGGGCACACAGGGCACACAACTGGAGCATGTCCCCCAAGGATGCACAGAAAAGCCATGGGTGTTACCTCCCGGCCGAACCCCAGGAAGTGCCACTGTCCCCGAAGCCCTGGCCCCTGCTCCAGGCCCTCGAGTCCCTCTCCCCCATCTCTTCCGGGTTCCTCGCTGGGGCACCCCCAGGCCCTGCCTCCTCCCACCTACCAAGAATGGACCCCCTCAGCTCCTGGGCAATGATGTGCAGGTCGTCCACGTCCACAAAGTGCAGGTGATCCTCTGCGGGGGCCGAGGCAGCAGCTGACAGCTCCAGGAGGTTGCCACGACCGGTACTGACGATGAAGACGGTAACGCCCAGGTCCTTCAGCTCCTGCATGGGGGGCCCCACGGGGTCGCTGGAGCCGCCATCTGTCACCCACACCAGCACCTTGGGCACCCCTGGCCGGGCCCCTGCCACCTCGGCAAACAGCTGCTCCTTGGCGTAAGCCAGCGCCAGGCCAGTGTTGGTGTCGCCCATGCGCTGGGCTGCAGCACGTATGGCATCCTGGACAGCCGCACCTGAGCTGTGCTGGCCGAAGGGGAACTCGGTGTATGGGCGGCTGCCCACATGCACCAGGCTGGCACGCAGAGCCCCAGGGCCCAGGGGCAGTGGGGCCACCAGCTGCCCCAAAAACTCCCGAACTCGGGAAAACTCATAATGAGACACGCTGGCCGAGCTGTCCAACAGAAACAGCAGGTCCCCCTGGGGAGCCGATGCTGGGGGACCTGGGGGAGAGGAGAGGGTTCAGCCCCAGGTGGTGGCCCCCAGACAGTCCCACACCCAGGGCAGAACTCCCAGGGTCTGAGCTTTCCCTAAGCTGGAGCTTGCCCTTACCCAAGTAGGCCCCGAAAGCCTGCTCCAAAGGTCCTGCAGGCGGCACCCCTGGGGGAAGGGGAAAGGGGTCCTGGGCCCACAAGTGGCCCACAGTCTCAGTGGGTTCTAGCTCTGTACCTCTCTGGGCTCTCTGGGTCCTCTTTGGGCTCAAGTCTTGTCTGTAAAGGAGAGCTGACCCCTCCAAGCCTCCACACCCACCCTTTCCTTAGCAGACTCTGTGCAGGCTGGAGCCGAGGGTCCTGGTCCAGCCCCTGGGAGTGTGGGTGGATAAGCCTAGGCCACAGTCCTTGTTTCCTCAGGCTTGGCTTCCAGAGAATCAGCCTCCAGGATGGAGTTCAGCCCTACACCCCTGCCTCCAGGTAAAGCAACTAGTGGGGGGGGGGGGGTGGCACAAAGCAGCTGGGGACACTGGGGGCTGAGATGGGCAGATGGGCAGATGAGGGAGACAGAGCATGATCACAGCCCGGCTGGGGCCGGGCTGGAGTCATCACCCCACTTACAGATGATGTCACCCCTCCTCTGGACCCATCCTCTGCTCCATCTGGACCCAGGAAGCAGGTAACCTGCTGCAGCAGCTTGAGGGGCCGCCAAACCCACAGGGCCTTCCTCTTCCTCCAGGTACCCCAGGGGGCAAAAGGACCCCTTCCACCACGGGAGCCAAGGGCAGACAGGAGTTGGGGCGTCTGGGTACTGATCTGGGCTTTGTGGCCTGTTTCCCCCAATCCGGTAGGGCGACTCCAGCCCTCTTACCGTCCCTCTACTAGGTGTCACTGCAAGGAGAGGAAAACTGAGGCAGGGACCGCCTCCCCGACACACACCTTCCCCTCCCCGTTCAGAACCTACCCCCCAACACCTGACGCTCCTCTAGCCGCTCGGGGTACCTGGGCCCGCCCGCCGCAGGTGGGTGGGGTGCCCCTGCGGCCGTCCCCGCCCCGGGCCGCGGGAGGGAAGAGTCAGCCCCGCGCAGGCAGCAGGGGGCAGGGGCGCCGCCCGAGCTGGAACCTGGCCCGCCGCCTGCCTCACTCACCACGTTCGGCGCCGCTCCGCGCCAGCGCCAGCCGCAGGCTCAGGGCCAGGCTGAGCGCCGTCCAGGGCAGCATCGCGCGCGACGGGACGGGGCGCGCTCGGCTGCCGTTCGCCACTCGCTCGCTCGGGGACTGCAGGGCGCGCCGCCGCGCAGACCGGGCCCGCCCCCGCCCCCGCCCCCCGGGAGGCCCCGTCCCCGAGGCCCCGCCCCCGGTGAGCGCTCTCCCCGCGTGCCGAGGCGCACAGAGTCCGGGAGGCGTGCGCGCAGAGGGACCCAGGCGGAAAGCGTCACGCGGCACTCACGCAGATGCGACCGCGGCACACACGCGTGGGCGTGCGTACACACAGAAACCAGAGCTTTCTTTCCTGGTTGGGAGGTTTCGGGGTTCCGCACTGCCCCCTGCCCCCAACCGGGAGCAGAGTCGGGGGCCACTAAGCTGGGCCAGCCCCAGGGCCCACTGCCCGTGACCTCCCCACAGTGCTATGAGTCCTTGAAATCAGGCCCAAGAGCAACCCAGGGGTGCGAGGGGGTGGGGGTGACACCAAGAACAATGTCCCCCCCCCCCCCCCCGCCCCAGCAAGCCCCAGGCCCTGTCCACACCTTTATCCCAGGGGTGAGAGAAGGATGGGTGCTGGGGGCTGGACGCTTAGAAAGGAGACAGAGCATTGGGAGGGGGGCAGAGGCCTGAAGGGGAGCTTTTTGAGGGACACAGAGCCCCCACCCCACCTGGCTTCCTGGAGAAAGAGGCATAGGAGCTGGTTCAGGTCCTGTCCAGGGTGACCCTGCCGGAACTATGGCTGTCCCCATACACTCTGCCCAATGAGTGGCCCAGGGCTGGGCCAAGGGCAGGCCCCCAGACCTCTGGAGGGACCCACTGGCAAGCCAGGAAGGAACCTTGCAATCCAGGATTTTGGCTGGGCCAGAGCAGAGGTGGCTGGCTGGAGGCGGCATCCCCACAGGCACTCAGCCCTTCAGGACAGATTCCCTCCCCTTAGGTGAGGCAGGGCAATGTCTTTTGGGCAGGAGCTGAGGGTCCTGATGAGGCCCCTCACCACTAAGAAGGCTTTCTGTAGGGTAACCACTGCCCTCTTCCAGCCACTAGTCTGTGGAGCTGGGAGGGCACAGGTTCTCCCAGCCCGAGGTGGCTGGGGCGTCTCTGCCAGGATGTCCCCTCCCTTTCCCTTCCCAGGGGATGCTCAGAAGCAAGGACGGATGGGACTCAATGGTTTTCCTTCCTCCCTTTATGGCAGGTGAGACACTCTGTGAGACAGGCTGGAGTTCCAACTTTGCCTAAAAAAGGAAGTGGCTGAGCCAAGCTGGAGGAGCTGGGGCAGGAACAAGCGAGAAGTGTGTCCCCGCCGCCCCCACCCCCTCGAAGGGAGTCTTGGCAGTGGTGGTGCTGGCTCAGCTCCACAGGCCTCAGGACTCTGCTGGGACCAGAAACTGCCTGGTGCTTCCGCTTGGGCCTGTGCGGGTGGTGGGGGCAATGGGCTCCCGCCCCTGAAGTCCAGGGTATGCCTCCCGGAGGGGCCTGGCCTGGCCCCCAGCCCCGAAGCACAGGAGGCTGACCAGGACTGGGGCCGAAGGGGACAGTGAGCGGAGGCCATGGTGAGGCCGCAGCAGCTGGAGGAGGCCTGGGGCTCCAGCCAAGAGCTGACCCCGGGGGTGCTGGGGTTGAGGTGCCAGGTTAACATGTACAAACGCTCCTTGGTTCATTCTCCCTCTCACTGGGCACCCATCTGCCCGGGGCAGGGAGCTGGGCCATGGGCTGCTCTGTGGCAGGGCAGTTCCCCGCCTTGTCCCCCAAGTCCTGCATGGCAGGCGGGCCCCAGTCACGCTTCGGCCTGTGCTGCTGGGCTGACAGGGAAGTTTCCGTCCCTTCTGGAAAAACTGAGCGGGTCTTCTTGGCCATGACTCAGGCCCTCGAGGAAGCAGCCGCCCTCCTCCCTCCAGCCTCTCCATCAGAGGGAGAAAGATGGGAGGCCCCGTGTTAGGACTGCTCTGCCAGGGCCTCTGCCCAGCCTTGGCTGAGCTCGACCAGCAGCCCTGGCCAAGTTCCTCCTCAGCTCTGCCCACAGTCACTCCTGCTGCTCATGCTGGGCTCACACCTGACCCCTGGGAGATGCCCCCACATCCCACCACCCGATGGGCTCTACTCCCTTGGGCCCTGCTCTGCCCTGAGGCTCTACTGTCCACAGGGCCCCTGCTGCCTGCATCATGGCAAGTCTCATTTCAGTGTCCTGCACTCCCAAGGGGGGGGGACACAGACAGATGGAGGACCCCCAGGGAGTTGTGGGGGTCAGCCAGGAGTGTTAACAGTCAGGGTCAGGGCTGAGCTCGAGGCAGACGCCAGAGGAAGCACAAATATAATTGTCCGGAAACCTCCTCTCTGAAGAAAGACAGGCTGGGAGGCCAGCGGAGTTGAAAAGGACAGAGGCCGCCAGGACACAGCAGGCCCTGCCCCCGCCCCGTCGGCTCCCTCCCCCAAGCCCAGCCCCTGCTTGGTCCTGGACTTCGAGGGGCCAGGGGGAAGGAGCAGCCTGTGTGGCTGAGGCAGCCCTGCCCCTGCAGCCTTGGCTCAGTCTGAAATCCCCAGGGCATCACTTCCCGGAGCTGGCCCACCAGGCCTGCCGGTCCACAAGCAGGTGGAGGGGGTTCCCTGAAACGCAAGCACACTGCTGTCTGAAGGCACTGCCCCTGCCCCCACCAGGTCCACGGAACACTCCCTCCTCCGCACAGTCCAGGCCTCTGCAGAGAAGAAGGGCCTTTTGTCCCTAGCTCACTGTGGTCATGTTGACCCTAGGGAAAAGGGCAGCTCCCCAGGCCTCTGACCCCAGCCCCAGGGCACTCTGGGCCTCAGGAGCTGAGCAGTGTGGGTCCCCACCCTCACCCAGTGGTGGTGGTGGGGGGGGGCGGGTACTACGTGCTGTTGCTGCTTGTGGGTTTGTATCTCACATATGCACCCATGCATGTGCCCACCAGAAACGGGAACAGGGACTGCTGTGGTCCTGGAATGGGGGCGTGGGGCAAGCCTGAGGCCCCCAGACCCTGTCTTCAACAGTAAGTGGGGTAGAGGGAGGGGGAGCAAGAGCCCAGAAGTTCAGCTGCCCCACCCACACATTCTTCTCGACTTAACCTGCCTGTTTGTGGTCAGGGACATGCCGAGACTAAAGGATCAGTCCTGAGGGTCTGGAGGTCCTGTTGTCGCAATCCCTAGGAGCCCAGGCCTGCTCTCTGTGGCCCCAGGGCTGAACCCTACCCAGTCCCCCTGCTGGCAACCATGGGGCGTGCAGCCTGGGCATGGGGTGGGTACCACCCTCTCTGAGTTCACCCAGCAGGTGTGAGCTGGGGCAGCCACATGCCAGAGTCAGTACTGGGGACATGCAGGCACCCTGTCCTCCCAGGGCTGCCGGGCTGGAGGGGGGACAGGCAGTGGCATGCTGGCCCAAGATGCAGGCCTACTTATTTTCCCTGTCAGGGTAGGGCCGTGTCAGACCACATGGACAGGAGCTACAGGAAGTGCCAAGACCCTGGGGCAGAAGCTGACTGGTGTGTGTCAGGGCAGTGAGGGGGCCTGGGGGGCAGAAAGGGTGGGGCAGGTTGTAGCGCTTGCATGGGGGAGGCAAGGGCCCATGGCACGTGCAGGGGCAAGGTTGATGCCAGGGGACGGACGCAAGGCACCTAAGGGGATGCCTTGGTGGCTGCCGTCTCGGGTAGAGCCTAAAGGACAAGGGGTGGGAGGCAGAGAGGAAGGCAGGCATCCAGACTCCCAAGTTTTTAGCCTGTGCAGAGAGCTGCATGGTGTGCCCTTTCTGAGGTGAGACTCCAGCTTTGGTTCCCCCTGCTGGAAATGTCTGTATCAGGGAGGTGACCACCACAACCAGCCCCAGCCACGGGCAGAGTCCAGGCCAGTTTGGATTCGTGAGCAGAGAGTAGGGAGGGGTAGACCAGGGTCAACACCTCGGTGGGGGCTCCCCGGTGGTCAGGGTAGGACCCAGGGGACAGAGTGAGGGAGCTTAGCTCTCAGAGCCAGCACCAGGCACTATCTGTCGCCACCCAGCTCACCCACCCCAGCTTAATTCCTGCCCAACACCCTTTGCTTACCCCACATCCCTGGATGGGGGAGGGGGGAGGGGGGGCAGGGCTTACACCGGTTGTGTGGCTGGGGGGACTGAACCCGCCAACTCCCCCTGGACCCTTCCTAACTGCCACCAGTATCTGAAGGGGTGCCTGCAGACACCTGAGCTCCCAAGAAGAAATACTTCGTGACTGAATATATGACCTTGGGCAGGTCCGGGAACCTTACAGAGGCCGATCTCACCACCTGTGGGGATGGGACAATGTGCCCGCCTGGGGTAATAGGGGAAGCAGACAGAGGGATGCACATACCTGTACACAAACATGCGACGCGTGCGCACACACTGGCACACAGGCGCATGTGCACTGTGGAAACTCCCCCCCGCCCCCCGTAGCCAGGCACACTCTTACAGGGCAGGGGCCTGGGCACCTGGGAAAAAAGTGTTGTCCAAAGTAGAGGTCTCCGCCTGGCCCACAAGTAACTCAGCGCCTCTGCCCTTGCCTTTCCAGACTGGCCCTCTAAAAACAGATCACAAGGCCCCTTCTGTTAACCTCCTACATCCCCTCACAGGGGCTCCTTTTGCGAGTGGGTGGGGCAGAGCTGGGGCTGAGGCTGGTCATCCCTGGGGCCAGCTAGAGGCCATGCAGGACATTGGGAGCAGGCCTGGAAGCTGGGACACACCTTAGGAACCCTTCGGGCTTGGGCAGCTGAGCTCTCCATCAAGGCCTCCCCCCTCCCCCCGCCCCACCAGGCCCAGCTGTTGTTTTGATGACTCTGGGGCCAGGCGGATCCTCAGGAGAGTCCTCGTCTTCATAGCCTGGCCAGAGCCTGCCCAACCCTGGGCAGGAGGGGCAGGAGGGCGGACTTAAACCAGGGGAAGCTATCCTTGGGCGCTGGGCGGCCAGCCAGGCTCCTGTCTGACTGGGTGCAAACAATCGGAAAACCCCAAGAACTCCTGCGGGATCTGAGCCAGCCACACACCGGGCTCTGCTCAAGGCCATGGAATGAGCCCTGAGCCTGTAGCCTGAACCCTGGTCTTTGGGCACATCTGAGTCCTGCCCCTGCTGGTCACACACAGAGCCCTGCTGGCAACACGGTATGCTATCCTTTAAAAGGCCTTTCAGCTACCCCTAGAATCTGGACAAATTACAAGAATCACGTTTTTTTTTTAAAGTAGTATCTATGCCCAACATGGGGCTTGAACTCACAACCCCGAAATCAAGACTCACGTGCTCTATCAAATGAGCCAGCCAGGTGCCCCAAGAAACATTCTGAATACACTGCTGGGCTTACAAGGAAGTATCTATCTTCGAGGCTCCCCCCAGATTAAAAACACTAAAAATAAAGAAATAAATAAACAGAAGAGTAACGAGCAGAAACCCAGGATGATGAAAGGAAACAGATGGGAAAGCAGGACGTCCCTGGACACAGGAAAGGAGAGATGCACTGGCAATTATGGAAGCCTGCACAGGACCCTCACTGGGCCCAGAGGGGGCATGCCTCACAAAAGGAATCTCCTCTGGAGGGGTGTGTCCTCAGAATTTTCACGGGCATTGGTGCGCCCCGGGGGTGGGGGGGGGGAGAGGCTGTCGGTTGAGCACCCACTTCCTGCTCTGGTCTTGGAGGGTTTGAGCCCTCTGCCGGGCTTTGCGCTGATAGAATGGAGCCTGCTTCAGATTCTGTCTCCCTCTCTCTCTGCCCCTCCCCCACTACCTCTCTCTTTCTCAAAAATAAATAAACAGGGCGCCTGGGTGGCTCAGTCCATTGAGCATCTGACTCTAGATTTTGGCTCAGGTCATGATCTCATGATTCATGAGTTTAAGTCCTGCATTGCGCTCTGTGCTGGCAGTGTGGAGCCTGCTTGGGATTCTCCCTTTCTCTCTCTCTCTCTGCCTCTCTCAAAGTAAATAAATAAACCTTAAAAAAAAAAGCACAACTTAAAATAAATAAATAAATAAATAAATAAACAAACAAACATTTAAAAAAACCACAAAGAGTCCTGGATGCCTGGGTTGCTCAGCTGAGTAAGCATCCAACTCTTGATTTCAGCTCAGGTTATGATCTCACAGCTTGTGAGTTCAAGCCCTGCATGGGGCTCTGTGCTGACAGCTCAGAGCCTGGAGCCTGCTTCAGATTCTGTGTCTCCCCTTCTTCTGTCCCTCCCCTGCTTGAGCTCTGTTCTCTCTCAAAAACAAACAAACATAAAAAAAAAAAAAAGAATTTTTACAGGTACGAGCTGACAGTTAAAAATGAGGATCCATTCAAAGAAACAATATGAGAATCAGCAGAAACAACAAATAACAGATTTGGACCCCCAAAAAGTAAGAAATTGGAATTGTTAGGTACAGAATATTTAAAAACTGTATGTGAAATGTTCAAGAAATTAAAGCAAAGCTGGAATCCAAAAATTGAACATGCATGAAGATACCATAAAAAATGATGAGATTTGAATAAAAAAAGCAAGTATGACTTTTACATATGATAATAAAATAACTTAAAATTGAATGGATGAGTTGATGGGACACAACCAGTGAATTAGTGAGCTGAAAGAAGATGAAGAAATCACCCAGAACGCAGCAGAGACAGGAGGTGGAAACAGAAAGAGAAGAACTGACATGGAAGGAGAAGGGAAAAGGTGAAGCCAGAAAGGTGTCCCCAGAAAGACTAGGTACAATGAACCAGGAGGCAGACTTGGAGACCTAGAAAACGGTTGAGAAGTCTCCAGAACTGATGAAAGATATGAATCTGTAGGAACAGGAAACACAGTGTATACCGAATGGACAAGTAAGAACATATCCACGACTAGAAACACGCTAATGCCAAAGATTGCAAAAGACAAAGACCTTAAAATTATCCAGAAAGAACAGACAGCTTTCTTAATCTGGCACCTATCTAAACGCTAACCCTGACCGCCATCTCAGGCTGAGCCCTGCAAGCCTTGGGGCTGCTGGCCATCGCTAAGCTTCTGGAACCGTGTTCTTGGGCCGGTTGTGGAAGCCTCCCAGGCAAGTCTCACCACTTCTGGAACCCTCTGGAGGCCCGCTGACCGACCAGACATGGGGCCCTAAGGGCTGCCCTTTGGGAGGGAGCAGGAGCCCAGGGCAGCCAGTGACAAAAGCCAGGAAGGCCACCTTTCTCTGAGCCTGGCCATGCGCCCCTTCTCTGGGAGGCATCTCCCTCCTCTCTCCAGGCTTCCCAGCCTCTCCGCGTCAGAGGGGACTGCGGGGGTGGGGACACCTTGGGGAAGGGCGGGCCTGGGTTCCGGGAAGTCAGGTGCCATCTCGCGGCCACTCGAAGCACTGCGCACGAAGCCCCGTGGTATGCCCGCGATTTCCGAGGACGGAACCTGGACGCAGACCCCGAGCTTGCCGGCCTGGGGCCGCCTTATGAGGGTCACGGGGGGAGGAGTTCGGGTGCCTCGCGGGATTCGGAGGTCGTGTCCTTTGGAGAGGCCTCTGGGAGGGGGGTCACACCCAGGCACAGAACTGCTCTTCCCCGTCGGTGTGGCGTCCCGCCCGCCCACGGTCGCTGGACCCCGGGTGGCGGCGGGATCCAGGGGTCCAAGTTGGGGGCGGTAGCAGCGGGCGGAGACGCCGGGCCAGGCGGGTGCGGGCGGCCGAGGCAAGCACGAGCAGCGGAGGCAGCGAAAGGAATCCGAGAACGATGAGCGCCGCGGCGCCTCTGTCCGAGAGCAGTGCGCGGCACGCGGGGCGGGGCGCCGGGTGAACCTGGGGGCGGGGCGACCAGTCAAGCGGGGGCGGGGCCTGGGTACAGGTGGACGGGGCGGGGCGCGCCGTCCTTGGGGGCGGGGCCCGATAAACGACCTGGGGCGGGAGTAGGTGGACCCGCCGGGGCCTGTGGTGGTCAGTGCGAACCAGAGGGGTGGGTCCTGGGAGCCTGGCCTGAGGTCTGGCGGAGTGGGGTGACTGGGGCTGGCTGTGGCCAGGCATTTTTGAGTCGAGAATGGGAGATCCAGGGCCCAAGCGGTAAGGGCTCAAATAGGAGTCTCTTGAGGGGAGGCTCAGAGACTTGCTCCCCGGTTGTCCCATCCCCACTTTCCTCCCTTCTCTGCTCTCCCATGGCTCTTCCCTATGTTGGCATCTGACCTCGAGCCCCTACCCGTGCCTCTCACCAGCTGGTACCACCCTCTCTTCTGTGGCCCGGTGCTCAGTCCTCCGCCCCTGCTTTATGCCTACCGAAGGAGGACACTGAACCCATCTGCCTACATCCCCCTTGCTTAGACCAAGCTTTAGCCCATTGCACATGGGGAAACCCAGCCCAGGGCAGGAGGGGTCTGTGAGTGGCTGGGGCGGTGGGTGGACTGGAGAACTTTGATGATATCTTCATCTTCTCTTCCTGGAACCCCTCCTCTTCCCACCATGCCCAGCTGTCCAGACCCTGGTGGCCCCTGGTACAAAGCTAGGAGGCCTCAGGGAAGGGGAGGGAACTGTTCCCTCCCATGACAAACAAAAGCCCTTCTTTTGCTGTGTGTGTCTGTGTGTGTGTGTGGGGGGGGGGGTTGGAAGAAGAAGGGGCTTTCCAGGGAAGGGCACATATGTCTCTGGGGACAAGGGGACCATGCTGGAAAGGGGCATATTCACCTACAGCCCCAGGGCCCTGCACTTCTGCAGGACCCCCCACTACCAAGGGCCCCAGCCAGCCCCCACCCTGCCCATGGAGGGCTTAGCTCACCCTCGAGTGGCACAGGAATCCCAGGTACACGATGGCAGCTGCTGGCAGAAGGGCCAGCAGGAACACGGTTGCAGGCAGCAGCAGGTGCAGCAGGAGTCCAGCCAGGGCCTGGCCAGGCAGCAGTAGGGTCCCAAGGCCTCGAACCACCAGGCCTACCCACCGTGGGGACATCAAGGCTGAGGCTTGGCCGTCAGGAACCCTTTCCGGCAGCATGGGGGCTGTGTCCGAAGTGCTGCCTCCCTCATCTTCCTCCATTTCCTTCTCCTGTTCACTCATGCTCTCGCAGGCAACAGGCCTGGTGTGTTCACGGAGGTAGTCAGATGGCAGGACTGAGGCCCCCAGCATCAGCCCTAAGTCCCCAGGTCAGACTCCCACCCAGACACCAGCAACCATAGTGGACCCAGCTGGAGGACAGCACCCTGGTCCAGGTAGGTCCAGCCCTGACCATCAGTCTCCAAGGCCACACCCCTGCCTCAGTTTTCCCCAATGCCAGGCTGGGCCTCTCTCTACCAGGCGACTACAGCTCCGGCTCTGGTCAGTGTCCCCAGCCAGCTCCTGTGTGTTCTGGGCAGGGCTTGCACAGCTGTCCTGGCACTGGGGCCCTCCTCCCTCCTGGTCCCGCCCTCTCCCTGCTTGGAACTCTCCCCGCCCCCCCCCCCCCCCCCCCCCCCCCCCCCCACCAGATTTCAGTTCATAGGTCTTGACTCTGACAACTGCCCCATCAGTTACTGCTGTGTACAGGTGGCCACCCACACCGCTTCCCAGCCTTAGTCCCTGCTGGTTGTCCTCATTGCCAAATGAGGTTGGCCTCTCTCAGCCTCAGGAAAACAGGGGAAACACTGGGTGCCCACACCACAGGGCTGTGGAGGAGGCATGTGGGCAATGCATGTAAAAAGGTGCTTGGTGTAGGACTCAGAACACAGTAGGTGCTCAATAACAGCATCCTTTGCGTTGGAGTCTCATCCATCCTGAAAACAGTGGGAGCACATATTCTGTTATTTCAATTGGGGGGACGTATTCCCAGCTCCTCCGTAAACCCCAACTAATTTCCCCAAGTATTACTGAAATGCTCTGAACTCCTAGCAGAGCATTCAGCATATTAAACCCCACTTATGTAATTAGCTGATGTCTAACTCACGAGTAGGTTACCCGTGAGCCCAATGAACAAGGTGTGCAGCATCAGACACGAACATTTCCCTTTCACACCTTCTCCCACCGTTGGCTTCATCACGTCCAACTTTTCTTCTAACATTTTCCAGCGCATAGACTCCCTTCGGACACATGAGGACAGGGGAAGACGGCAGCGATTGGGCACCGCAGGTTTAAGGAATGCAAGCCTGAGACATGTCCCTGTGAGAAGGCTGCTTGAGGTTCCCCGCAGCGCATGCCAAGCCCTGTTGCCGAACATGCATGCGATTTAGTTGTTTTCACTGGCACACGCAGACCCAAACCTTACAGTAGCTCGTTTTTTTTTTTATTCAGATAATGAATTTAGAGTAAAAAATGTTGCAGGTGATAATGTTCAGATGCAGAGTTCGGGTGGAGAGGGTACCTGCCTAATCTCTTAAACTCCGTCCTTTGCTCGGGTCCCTCTTGCAGTCATTCGCTCACGCGGTAAAAACTCAACACTGGCTGAGCTCCCTCAGTGTACCGGGACTGCCCTAGGCTGTGCGGACGCGATGGTAAAGGCCAATGTGGGCCTCTGCTCTGTAGGGACGGCTCTGTGTGGGGCCCTGACGAGGCTGCACGAGTTCACAGCTGAATGAGCTGCAGTGCTCCGGACGGACCGGACGGTGGCAGAAGCTGGGAGGACCAGCCTCGCCGCCGGCTCCCACTGACTCCTGCCTTTGGGAAGGCAGTTTCTAGGCTCATCTGGCTCTCAGGAGGTATGTGGTTTTCCACCAGGCCTCCCAGGGTGCAGGGTAGCTCTTTAGCAACGGGGTGCCCATTCACCCCCTCACCCCACCCCACGCCATTTGTCAAGCTTTTGCTCTCTTGCTCTTGTGGACTACTCAGGTGGTAAACTGTCCTCATCCACCCGGAACATTTGCTTCCTTACTGGCTGAATCTGTCAGCCTGTGTGATGTGCCCAAACGGAGACTTCATTCTAGAAGAGGAAGGAAAACATTTAAAATAAAGTTAACACCTATTTTTGTGGAGTGGTCAGTGCTAGGGACAAAATAAAACAGGGTCGAGCTTCTCCAAATCAGGGGTGAGGCTTGAGGGTTCTCTTGGGGAGGTGACATCTCTAGAGTGACTGAGGCTCAGCCGGTAAAGTCCATGTGGCTTGGGGGTGAGATGGGGCCACTCAGCTCCTTGCCAAAGACCCGCCCTTTTGGATCTGGCACAGGAAAGGCTTCTCTGTAGGGAGGTGGGGGAAGGGCCAAGGCTCTGCCGTGGGGGACAGGGCAGGGCCTTCAGGACACCTCATCGCTGGGAGTGTGTGCGTGGGGACGGGGAGAGAGTGGCCATCCCAAAGCTGTACTGCCTCCGGCTGGCAGCTGGACAGGGGAGGCCGCAGGAGCTGGCTATACCTCCTTCTGTCTGGGCTCTGGACAGGTGGCCTCGGGCAGGGATCGGGGATGGTAAGGCATCCTCAGGCCAGGGCCCCAGAGTCAAGGCGACCGATCCTGGAGGCCTTACTCAGGCCCTTTACTGCAGCACCACTTTCTACCTTCTGGACTTGGCTCTTGGGAAAATCTCTTTGCCTGGGTCCCTCCTTCCCAGGACCCGAGGGATTCCTACTCCCCACAGCGTCAGCCAAGTTGCCTGGCATCCGTGGTAAGTCTTCTATCCTGGCATGGCATCTGCGTGTGGGGGAGGGGTCCCACCTCACCCTGTCCCCCTCCCCAGCCTGGAATCAGGGGAGAGGCCAAGCTCCAGCCCCACAGGTGGCCGTCTTGGCCAGCGGTGAACAGGAGTGGAGGTGAGCAGCAGGGCCTGAGGGAGGGACCCAAGGAAAGGCGTGTGAGTGCCTCCCTGGGGGCCTGTCAGGGCACATCAGAGGCTGTGGGCATGTTTCTGCCTGCCTGGCCTTTGTCTCTGAGGAGGGAGCCCAGGCCAGGAGCCCCGGCGGTTGGCAGGGGAGGAAAGGTGCTGGGGCAGGGGTTGTTGCCAGGAGGCAGGGCTGGGCGTCCCCTTAAGTTGCTGGGTGAACAGGGTGGAGAAGTGGCCCTCAGCCTGGCTGGGAGGCAGCACTGCTAACCCCCACAGCTGCAGCTGCAGCCCTCCAGCTTCTGGAAGCAGACACCCCCGCCTCCACACTGCCAGGAGATTCAGGAGAGGGCCTCCAGGGCGTGGCTTGCCCAGGAACTGCATGGAGGGGATATCCAGCTGGAGGACAGGCCCCCAGGGAGGACTCCCTCTAGGGGTAACTGGGAGCTGAACTGTTCAGAAGGCTAAGTGGTAGCCCGGTCCCCTGGGGAGATGGGGGGGGGGGTGGTGGTGGTGGTGCGGCAGTTCATATTGGCCTGGGGACATATGGGCTGGAGCTGGCCAGGGGCCTCCAGTATCCGTGAAGGATTCCTGTTCTTCTCAGATGGACTCCGGGAGCTCCCGGCCGGGAGAGCAGAACCCGACCGAGGCAGGGGCAGAGCGGGAACTGCGGTGGGTGGAGCTGAGCTCAGAGGAGGCCCTGGGAGCCCAGACAGAGGGGCCCAGCGCCCCACAAGCCTGGGGGCGCCTGCTGCAAGCCGTGTGGAGGGGTCACCCGGGCCTGGTGACAAAGCTGCTGCGTCAAGGGGCCAGTGTGGAGGAGAGGTGAGCCCCGGGGCCGCTCCGAGAATCTTTACCGGGGTGGAGGAGGTGGCAGGGGCCCCTTCACTGAGCGAGGGAGGCGGGGCGGCAAGGGCGCCTCTACCCGCAGGCCCGCCCTGGTCCACGCCACCCTCGCCGCCCGCAGGGACCCCGCAGGCAGGACCCCGCTCCACCTGGCCGTGCTGCGCGGCCACGTGCCCCTGGTGCGCCTGCTGCTGCAGCGCGGGGCCGCCGTGGGAGCCGCCGACCGCGCGGGGCGCACCCCGCTGCACGAGGCCGCCTGGCACGGCCACTCGCGGGTGGCCGAGCTGCTGCTGCAGCGCGGGGCCCCGGCCGCGGCGCGCTCGCG
>NW_026057585.1:104123705-104152165 GCF_023721935.1 Panthera uncia
GCCCTGCTCGTGGCGGCCGCGGCCGGGCGCGGGGCGGCGCTGCGCCTGCTCCTGGCGCGCGGGGCCCGGGTGGACGCCCGGGACGGCGCGGGGGCCACAGCGCTCGGCATCGCGGCGAGCCTGGGCCGCACGCAGGTACGTTCCGGCCCGGCTGCGGGGAGGGCGCGGACAAGCGGGGCCCCCCCGGACAGACCGAGCGAGACTGGAGGGCGGGAGGGGCGGCGGGGAGGGGCTGCCGGGGCCCTGAAGGCAGCCTTGACTGCGTGTCTCACGGAAGCCCGGGGAGGACGCCTGGGGGAGGGGGGGGGGGCGAGGAGGGCATTCGGACTTTATTCTGGTGACCGGCAGCAACGAATATGTATTGAGCACCAGGAGTGTGCTTGAGTCCAGCGGGTCCCTAGGCAGCGGGGAGGGGGCAGCCGGCTGCTCAGTCTTGGGTTTTGGCTGAGAAGTTCCAAGTGGATGTGTTGGAGTAGAGCCCCTTCAGACCGGCAGAGGTGCTGGCTCATTCTTACCAAGCGGGGAAGCGGCATTGAGAAAGAGGCTGCTAGGTCGGGGAGGCCAGATGAGGTGTGGGTCAGACAAAAGCTGTGTGGCCCCAGCCCCTCACCTGCCTGGGCCAGTCCCTGTCCTCTCCTTCCCTCCTCTTCCAGGACATGGAGGTGCTGCTTGACCGTGGGGCAGATCCCAGGCTCAAGGACAGGCACAGTCGCTCTGCACTCCACAGGGCTGCTGCTGGTGGACACCTGCCCGCTGTCCAGCTGCTAGCGGCCTGGGGAGCGGAGCTGGATGCTGGAGACTCACTGGGCCTCACACCACTGCACCACGCCGCTCGGGGAGGCCATGCAGAGGTTGCCAGCCACCTCCTAGACAGGGGAGCGCAGGTCAATGCTGCTGGGTGGCTCCACAAGACCCCCCTTCACCTTGCCATGGAGCACGGCCACGGCCCCACCGCAGAGCTCCTGCTGAGCCGAGGGGCTAGCCCCACCTTGAGGACACAGTGGGGTGAGGTGGTCCGGGACCTGGTGTCCGAGGGGGCCTGCCCCAGGCGCTGCTCACCCTTTGCAGAGAGTAGGAGTGGGAGGGGCACATAGCCCCAGAGGCCCTGAGCTGGGCAGAAGGCTCCAGGCTCCCACAGCCTTCCGAGTGTGCCAGGCTCCTCTCTTCTGGGCCGAGACTGCCTGCCTGGACAGAGGGGAGGACAGCTGAGAGGTTCCTGGAAGAGAAGGGGGGCAGTGGCTTGAGCTCCGGTAATGGGCCCGGGGATAGCAGAGAGACTGAGTTGTGGCAACAGATTTGACTAAAACCTGACAGTGTCCCCTGGGTCCATCATGGGGTTGTCACTCTCAGCTGCTCTGTACATGGGGATTATCTTCCTGTGTTTTGTTAGATCCGATATTTGTCTGTTGGCACCCGTGTATTACAAGGCCGAACCAGTGGCCCCAGCTGTTTCCATCTCTCCTGTGATCGAGCCTGTACTCAGAACTGCTGTCCTCTCTCCACACTCAGTTGATATTCCCCCTGTCCTAAATTATCTAGGGTCAGGTACCTGTCAACTAGGGACAGGCCCCATGCGCCAACGACCACTGGGATTATCCAACCAGTCAGTTCTAAACTGCTTTCCTTGCCCTGCCTTGCCTTTCCTGTGGGAACCCCAATGAAGGCTCTGGCCGGAGCTTTCCCCTTGCTCCCGCTTTTGCCTCCAGAGGACACTGGCGCCTCTCCCTGTGGCCCTGTAGGGCACGGTGTGCCCTCTTCTCTCAGGAAATGCAGGTAATAAGAAATGTACTCTCAATGGCATCAGCCTCTCCCTGTCATCACTCAGCCGTCTCCATAAATTAAAACTCCCGCGGTACGATTGAAACAGAGGGACGCTTGTCTCTGACTGTCCACCTCTGTATCCTCATAGAAAAATCACCACCATTGTTCGATTTAAAACTATAATTTTTCTGAGAGAACATCTTTTTCAAAAAAAATATTTTTTTAATGTTTTATTTTTGAGAGAGAGAGAGAGAGAGAGAGCGCGCACAAGCTGGGGAGGGGCACAGAGAGAGGGAGACACAGAATCTGAAGCAGTCTCCAGGCTCCAAGCTGTCAGCACAGAGCCTGACGTGGGGCTTGAACCCACGGACCATGAGATTATGACCTGAGCTGAAGTCGGATGCTTAACCGACTGAGCCACCCAGGCGCCCTGAGAGAACAGCTTTATAGGACACATTTCATTTTTGAAAAGTGAGAGTCGTGCCAAATTAGTGCCCCTGCCATGGAAGTGTTTGGATTTACATCTAGGGCAACAGGAAGCCTTGAGGGAATTTGTGTGAATACGACGTGGTCTGATCTGATCTGCTCAGGAGCCTGCCATGTACAGAGTGGATTGTATCTGGGGAAGGAAGATACAGGGAAACCAGTGAGATGGTGGCATGTTAGCGGGGGTGGGATAAGCCTCAAAATCAGACTGATTCTGTGGGAAGAGCCCCCTGGACTTGCTGGCAGGTTGGACATGGGGGGCCAGGGAGACGGAAATAACAATGACTCCTAGTGAGACCTAGGCCTGGGGTGGAGGGTGGGTGCTGGACTTTTTACTACACGAGGAGGGCAGACACCCAGGAGATGAGAAGGGGGGGAAGGTGGGGGCTGGAGGGACGTCTTCAGGATCCTCAGTGAAGATGGTTTTCAAAGGGCAGGATGGCCCTACACCCGGCTGGCCGGCACAGCCTGTGGGCTCTACCTTCAGAGCACACTGGGCACTCAACTGCCTCTAACCTCCTCCACTGTGTCTACCACGGCCAAGCCACCATCAGCCTCGCCTGGAATGTCGTGTTGCCCCAGGCAGGCCAGCTTCGAGCCTAACTGCTCTCCCTGCTTGAGCCCTTGTCTCCCTGCAGTCTGTTTGCAAAACGGCAGCTCTAAGATTATTTAATAAGTTGGATGATGCCCGTAATGACTTCCCCTTTCACGAGTGTGAAAAACAAATGTGTCATATTGACGTGTTCAGATGCCCTAGTAACCTCACACAGCTCACATACTCTCTCTACAATGTGATTTCCGTGTTTCTCCCACGAAAATTAGTAACAGAAAACCTCACTAAAATGTAGTTAGGAGGTTCGGTCAGGGGAGCTCTCACCTCGCACTCCTCATCAACTGCTGACCGAACAAGAAGAGAGGGACTCTGCAGGTGGATGCTACTTCATGACCCCAGCTGAAGAAAAAAAGATTTTCTCATCTCCCCAGCAACAGCTCAGCCAATGAGAAGCCATTACACTTCAAACTCTCAGTTTACTCCGGTGGACTTTTTGTTTGCAACAGTTCCTCCAACTGCCACTTTCCTCTAGAAACCAGTCGCGTGTGGTTGTCGCTCCAGATTTTCCAGTAGTTTGCCTGGCCCGGATTGTAATTTTCTTCTATTCTCAAATAAACCTATTTTTTTTTTTTTTTTTTGCTGGTAAAACAACTGACCATTTTATTTTTAATATTAACACTACCATCCGGAGTTGGAGTCAGTGCCTCTGCCCCTTGACGTTGAGTGAACTTTTGTGACTATTCAAGCTTCCGGAGTACTGCTGAAATGATGCCGTGTGGCCCTACAGGGTGGGCCAAGAAGGCGGTAGGGCATCCGCACCACCTCGCGCTTCAGCCACCATGCAGGGAATGACTGCCCTGAAGCCACCATGCTGTGAGGGATCCCAAATGCAGCATGGTAGCCAGAACATCAAAGTCCTTACATGACCAAGGTCCTCCACATCCTCACCAACTTCCATCTCCTGCCTCTGATTTGCTCACTTTGATTCAGGGCTCCCTGGGATTCTCATTTGCCCCACCCCCAGCACATTGTTTTTTTGTTTTTTTTTTTTAAGTTTTAATTTGATCTCCACATCCAATGTGGGGCCCAGCCCAAACTCCTGACCATGAGATCAAGAGTCACATGTTCCACCAACTGAGCCAGCCAAGCACTCCCAACGTTTTTGCTGTTGTTGACCTTACCAGGTGCTCTCCTGCCTCTAGTCCTTTACACCTGCTGGCTCCTCTGCCTGGCATACTCTTCCCACAGATATCTGCTTGGCTCAATCAGTCACTTCCTTCTGAACACTACTCTCTCACTGCACCCTCTAACACTATTTAAATTTGCCCCTCCCAAAGGGGAAAGCTCTTCTTTAAGTAGAGTGCCAATAACTATAGGAAGAACGATGGGGTCAGAAAATTAACAATGAATGCTCCAACGAATGAATGCAAATTAAAACGTTTTTAAATGTTTATTTATTTCTGAGAGACAGCGCACAAGCAGGGGAGGGGCAGAGAGGCAGAGAGAGAGAACCCAAGCAGGTTCCAGGCTCTGAGCTGTCAGCACAGAGCCCAACTCGAACTCACAAGCCGCAAGATCATGACCTGAGCCGAAGTCAGCCGCTTAACTGACTGAGCCACCCAGGCGCCCCAGGAGTTATTCTTCCCAGGAAGAATAATCTTAAAATGGAAAAAACTGTGGTTAAGCAACTGACTTTGGCTCTGGTCATGATCTCACGGTTCATGGGTTAGAGCCTTGCTTCCGGCTCTGTGCTGACAGCTCAGAGCTTGAAGCCTGCTTCGGATTCTGTGTCTCCCTCTCTCACTGCCCCTCTTTTGCTCACACACACACACACACACTCTCTAAAATAAACATTAAAAAAAAAATTTGAAAAAACTGTCAACAGTTGGTACTATGGGGTAAAATACCTTGGGGAGTTAGAAGTAAGTAGTCTTGCAACTTTTCTGTAATTTCAAAAGTTACAAAGAAAAAAAGGGAAGGGGCGCCTGGGTGGCTAAGTCAGCTAAGCACCGACTTCCGCTCAGGTCATGATCTGGCTGGCTGCTGGTTGGGCTGGAGCCCTGCGTGGGGCTCTGTGCTGACAGCTCTGAGCCTGGAGCCTGCTTGGGATTCTGTGTGTCCCTCTGCCCCTCCCCTGCTGGCTCGCTCGCTCGCTCTCTCTCTCAAAAACAAACATTAAAAAAAATTTTAAGTTACAAAGAAACTGCATGCTCCCATTCTGCCCCCCCACTTCATTATTTTTCAAATTAATGGTAATATAGTGGTAAAATATACATAAAATTTACCATTTCGTCTCAATTTTGGTATATGTACTGCTGAAGTGAGCACCCATTTTGACCATTTTAAAGTGGACAATTCCATGGTGTTTAGCATCTTTACAGCATTACGCAACCGTCACCAGTATCCAGTTGCAGAACATTTCATCACCCCAAAAGGAAAACGTGCCCACGGGCGGCCACTCCCCATCTCCACCCTCCCACCTTTCCGCTTATTCTGGGCATTTCCTACGAGTGGAACCATTAATGTTTCCTTTCTCCACCGCCCCTTCCGCGTCCGACGCGCTGCCCTGTAAAGACTGGGAGCCCCACCCCCTCGGTGGCAGCCAGCCCCCGCGGAGGGCGCTCCGCAGCAGCCCGTCCGAGCCCCCAGCGACGCGAACTGTCACGCACGGGAACGCGCACAAGACTCGGCCCGTGGGTGACGGCTCTGGCAGCACTCGCGGCGCCCCGGAAGTCCCCGCCGGGCCGCCGACCCGGAAGCGCTCGGGCGCGGCCACCGCTTCCGCCGAGGGCGGTGCGGCGCGTGCGCGGCCGGGCGCGGGCGCCGGCCGGTGGGTGCCATGGTCTTCCTCGGCGCGCCGCTGTGGCTGCGGAGCCGCCTCACTGACCGCTACTGGCGGGTCCGGGAGGTGCTGCAGCACGCGCGGGTGAGTCGGCCGCGCACGCCCCGCGTCCGCCGCGTCTCCTCCCGGCCCGGGGCGCGCTGACCAGCCTCCTTTTCCGTTTCTTCACCCAGCACTTTCGGGGAAGGAAGAATCGGTGCTACCGGCTGGCGGTCAGAGCGGTGACCAGAGCGTTTGTGAAATGCACGAAAGCGCGAGGACTGAAGAAGCGGAACATGAGGACAGTAAGCGCGGGCCCGGGGAGGCTAGGCTTGGTCGGCCCCTCCCTCCCAGCCCTTCCTCGTGGCGCCGGGAGAGCCGCGGTCGCTGCAGGGAGGAGGCTGGACTCTCCGCCGTCCGAGAGCCATTTCGAACCCAGCGAGACAGGCCTCTGGGTCCTGACCCTCTCCGCCCCCCACCCCCCATCCCGCCTTAGGGGATGGCTTCTCCGCCCTCAGTACCACCGCCGGTCTCCTCGTTTCTGTTTCTCTCACTTCAGATCTTTTTTTTAATGTTTATTTTTGAGACAGAGACAGAGTGTGAGCAGGGAAGGGGCAGAGACAGGGGGAGACAACAGAATCCGAAGCAGGCTCCAGGCTCTGAGCTGTCAGCGCAAAGCCCGACGCGGGGCTCGAACTCGGAACCGGGGGATCATGACCTGAGCCCAAGTCGGAAGCTTAACCGACTGGGCCCCCCAGGCGCTCCCGTTTCTCTCACTCCACGTCCGAAACCCGGCAAATTCTGGCCGCCCCACGGACCGAATCTGGGATGTCCGGGAGCTCACCTTCTCCCCACCCACTCCCACTTGGGCCCGTGTCAGAGCCTCCTTGCCCTTCTCCCTCCTTCCACCAGCCACCATTGTAGTCTCTACTGCTCCCATCTCGCCTCTGCTTAAAACCCTGTGGTGGCTTCTCACCACACCCCTAATGAAAGTCGCCCCCAGGCCGACTTGGTTACTGAGACCTTGTCCCTGGCCACCCCGTGTGGCTCACCTGCCCCAGGGCCACTCTTGGCTTCCCATGCGCATCTGGAGGAGGCCAAGCCTGCTTCCTCACAGGCTGTTTGCACTTATGGTTGGTTTCTTCTGCGTCCTGGGTCCCGCTTCACTGCCTGCGGTGGGCGTCCCTGAATCTCCTGCACTTAGCATCCAATATACCACAAATTTGACTTCATTGGTTATTGCTCCCAGGCCCCAAATGTAAGTATCAGGAGCGAGCTTTGTGTTCTTTTGAATTCTGTAACCTCCCGCCTAGATCACTAACACTTTGCAAATATTGCCTGAATGAATAAGGGAGAGGGGAGAATTCTGACCCTTTAAAATCGGAAATGCCCCATTAACTGTAGGTTAGGATCACAGCATGATAGACTATCCCTGCACATGATGGCCTGGTGTGCAGGAGTGGCCTCTGCATCCCAGCTCTGTTCTTTGTGTCTTTTATTTTCTCAGAACGGTCAGGTGGTGCTTCCTGTGACCTTGTGGGCATCTGGTCAGGCCAGATTGCTGCTCATGGGAGCAGAGGTTCTCCTCGTGGGGTGGGGGCCCGGTACCGCCACAGCCTCACGTAGGAACATGGTAGCAGTGTAGATTCGCAGGCCCCACCGCACCTACTGAATCAGAAACTCTGGAGGTGGGGCCTAGAAAAATGTTTTGTTTTTTTTTTTTAATTTTTTTTTTTAATGTTTATTTATTTTTGAGACAGAGAGAGACAGAGCATGAATGGGGGAGGGTCAGAGAGAGGGAGACACAGAATCCGAAACAGGCTCCAGGCTCTGAGCGGTCAGCACAGAGCCCGACGCGGGGCTCGAACTCACGGACTGCGAGATCATGACCTGAGCCGAAGTCGGTCGCTTAACCGACTGAGCCACCCAGGCGCCCCTAGAAAAATGTTTTAATAAACCTCTAATAATTCTGATGCACGTTCAAACTTTAGAACCACTGAAGTAGAAGAAGAAAATGGACTTGAGTACCACCTTAAGATTGAGTAAAGAATGCCTTAAGAATCTAATCCCCCCTCTTTTTAAGATTAAAAAAATAATAACAAAAGCAAAGGTAAAAAAGATTTATTTTTAGAGTAATCGGTACACCCAACGTGGGATTAAAACTCACAACCCCAAGGTTGAGAGTTGCATGCTCTACTGAAGGAGCCACCCAGTTGCCCCACAATCCAAGCCCTTGTTTAACAGACCAGGTTTGTTGTTGATGCACAAACTTCCACATCACTCTGACTTACCTTCCAGATCATTCTGAACCTAACCAGCCTTGATTTCCCTGCAGTTTTCAGACCTTTTGCTGTGCCTGGAACCTACCCTGCTGCTCCCTGCCAGGAGGGTCCTCTGTGATGCTTCTCCCTCCCTCCAGCCCTGCCCCTCCCTCAAGACCGTTTTCCATCCCCCTCCGTGAAGCTTTCACCTCAAGTTTTTCATCCCCACCTGGTAGCACTGATCTCAGTGGCTGTTGTAGCTCATTGGTGTGTATCTTTTGTACACTGAGCTGTGTCTGCCACAGAATCTTTTGCTCATTTTTGTCTTCTCGGGGCCTAAAAATGTGTATTGAATTAGTGCTTTATACTGTGGGACTTTCCTATTTATCACTTAGAAGCTTGCATTTGAACGAGGAGCATCAGCCTTTGCTGGCTGACTGTACTACGGCCCAGTGTGCCTGAATAGAAAGCACTGCTTTTCTATTTTAATCTTTTTTAAGTTTACTTATTTTGAGAGAGAGCACAAGCAGGGGAGGGGCAGAGAGAGAGAGAATACCAGGCAGGCCCCTTGCTATCAGTGCAAAGACCGACATGGGGTTTGAACTCATGTACTGGGAGTACTGTGAGATCATGACCTGAGCCCAAACCAAGAGTCCGATGCCTAACTGAGCCCCTCAGGCACCGCAATTTTTCTATTTACTTTTGCAAAAAAAAGTTTACTTTGATTTTTAGTTGACTCAGAACCTTTGCTGGGAGTTGTGGAGGTAATGCACAATAGTTCTTTTTTAAATTTTATCTTATTTTTATTAAAAAAATGTTTTAATGTTTATTATTTTTGAGAAAGAGAGTGCAAGCAGGGGAGGGGCAGAGAGAGAGGGAGACACAGAATCTGAAGCAGGCTCCAGGCTCTGAGCTGTCAGCACAGAGCCCGACACGGAGCTTGAACTCACGAACCATGAGATCATGACCTGCATGGAAGTCAGACACTTAACTGCCTGAGCCACCCACGTGCCACTAGTTCTTTTTTTAATTAAAAAAAAAAAAAAAAAAAGTCATTTGAGAGAGAGTGTGCGCGTGTGAGTGGGGGAGGGGCAGAGAGAAGGAGACAGAATCCGAAGCAGGCTCTAGACTCAGCTGTCAGCACAGAGCCTGATGCAGGACTTGAACCCACAAACCTCAAAATCATGACTAGAGCCGAAGTCAGACACCAAACTGACTGAGCCACCCAGGCGCCCCTGGACAACTAGCTCTTAAGCATCTCGATGTTTTCTTATTTCAGCTTTGGATTAATCGAATTACAGCTGCCTCCCAGGAACATGGCCTGAAGTACCCAGCATTCATTGTCAATTTAATTAAGGTACGGTTGAGGACGTGGTCTGTTGAGATCTACAGAAAGTGGCCCAACTGGTGTGGTCCAGTACAATGGGCAGCAGAGTGTCAGCCCCCTGCCGAGTTCTCAAGTTGGAGTTTTGGCAAGTTTAGGGACTCCTCACGATGGCTTCGTCTCTGCCTGGCTGGTAGCAGAACTGGCAGTAGGGCAAGTGGTACCAGGACATGAGCCCTCATGTTTCCCCATCAAGAGAAGCAGCAGAAAGCTTGGCTTTACTTTAAAGTGTAACTTCAGAGTTTTACACTGAGAGATTTCCGATGAGGAAGCAGATGAATCTGAAACTCCTGGTGTGAAACAGTAGGGTGGTGGTCTTGGGCAGGAGAGATTAAACATGTGTCACAAAATCTTGGTAATTGTTGAATGTAGTGATTATGCTAATCCCTCTCCTTTTGTTTGCATTCGATTTTTTTTTTTTAAGGGGATTGGGTGTTGTGCGTCTAGCGTGTAGCACGCCCTGCCTTTGGTACTTTGCAAGGATCCTCATGCGTGACATCCCCATTTTACTGACAAGGAGCTAAGGCTCAGGACGGACTGTGCCCAAGGCACATAAGGCCCAGGTAGCGGAGGAGCCACCCCTGCATAGTTGGGTTGATCCGCAGGATTATCCTTTCTTTTGCTCTTCAAGTTCGTCAGTTTTCAGAAGTCACCTGCAGTTTTACCCGATAGGTGGGAATTGAGAATGCCTGGTTTTGTTCCTGACTCCGTGCTCCCATCTCACGTACTTCTCTGTGTCTCATTTCATTGTAGAATGAGAATTGTGATATCCTCTTTGAAGCTGACTTAAAGGGCTACCCCAGGCCAGCAGTCATAGCTCTGTCTGGGTGATGAACGTTGACCCTAAATAAGGTCTTTGTTAGTTTGGTTTCTGTTTTTTAAGTTTTGAAAGGGAGTGTGAGCGAAGGAAGGGGCAGAGAAAGAGGGGGACAGAGGATCTGAAGCTAGCCCCTCGCTGACAGCAGTAAGCCCAGTGCAGGGCTAGAACTCACAAACTATGGGATCATGACCTGAGCTGAAGTTGGACGCTCAACTGAGTCACCCAGGTGCCCGCCTAAACAAGGTTCTTAACTCCATGGCTGGCACCAGGACTGGGTGCCAGCATTCTTGTCCACGCACATCACCTCTTGCAGCGACGCCTTCCCCCGTCCTAGTCCACATTTATCCTCCAGCATCCTGCTTTGATAGGATTGGCCCTGTGCTCTCCACCTCCTCAAACAGACCATGTGTCCCAGGACAGAGGCCGCCCTGGAGCCGTGCAGGATGTGCTTAGCAGCAGAGACCATAGGACTCTCAGCTGCATTCAGTCTTGCTGCTTTTCACCGAAACACACTTCCGATGCTGACACAGGATTTGATTTTCTTCCCAGTGCCAGGTGGAGCTCAACAGGAAAGTGCTTGCGGATCTAGCCATCTATGAACCAAAGACTTTTAAATCTTTGGCTGCTTTGGCCAAAAGGAGGCGACAGGAAGGATTTGCTGCTGCCCTGGGGGATGGGAAAGAGCCCGAAGGCGTATTTTCCAGAGTGGTGCAGGATTGCTGAGCGGGATTCCGACATGCATGCTTTCTGCATGCTCTTTGCAGCGGAGTGTCTTGGGAAAAGGTTTTTCCCCCTGATGATCACAGCAGCTAAAATAGGAGCTAAAAACTACTTGTCAACAGCGTGTGATCAGCAATTATGTTAATTTGCATTTTAGTAAAAGGCGTGTAAGGTCCCTTCTTCCCTCATTGAGACAGATAAATAAAGCTTGTGTGGTGTGGTGTTCAGTGTTCTGAGTTGTGTTCTCCGGTATAAGCACACGTGCCATGGGTGCCCTGTGGGAGACTGCCAGGTTGAGGGGTTCAACTGAGCCTGTGCTTCCTCTCGGAGCCTGAGATCTCCTGTGGGTAGTCTGTTCAGAACTCAAGCTTCAAAACCCCACTCTGACCCTGCCCAGGCTTAACCTTGTCTTCTACCCTTCTGGCCCTCCCCTTGCCTTCAGTTTCCAGCAGGGACCATGGTGCTCAGCTCTTGGGCCACCCTGAGTGCCAGTTTCAATTTCCCTGCTTGCTTCCTCAACTCTCCAGCCCAGTAAGAGCAGCAAGCCGGGTGGCTCTCCCTAAGCACAAAGTCAAGCCCAGAACAGGTTCCCAACATGCTAGCTACCTTGATGAGGAAGAACTCGCCGCAGCTCTAACTCCGCACGTCCCTTATGTCCGTCCGCTGCTGACTGCTGCCTTGCAGGTGTATCTGCCTCCCTGCTCGGGCCCAGGTCCCTCCGGTTACCCTCTTGGTGAGCAGATGCCACCCTCAGCCTCTCTTGCGTGTATTTTACATTCCCCTCTTGGCCAGCTCTCGTCTCCACCTCTTGCTTCCTGCCACTGGGTCTACAGTCGGCCCCATCAGGCCTAGGCAGCTCTCACCAAAGCCATCAGGAACCAAAATCCAACAGATACAGTCAGCACTTGACCCCCAAGGACCACGGACTCCCTCCCCTCTTCCCACGCAGTCTCCCTTTGCCCTCTGCCTCACCCTCCCACAGGCTCCAGCCCAGGGGAGTTCTTCAGGCCCACAGTAGCAGCGGCTGTCTGCATTTACCTGGCAATGTACACCTGCCTACCCAGACCGGGCGCCCACCTTGCTCCCACTCCTAATGTTCCCATGATGAGGCCTCCATCCTTTGCTAGTAGTCCCCTGAAAGTCCTTCCGGGTTCCTGTGGACTCGGCACCCACCTCCAGACCCACAGAGAACCAATCAAGTCCTGACCGCCTACCACTTGGTGATCTCCTGAATCTGTCCACTTTACTTCATCTTAACTACAGGCCAGCATTTCTTCTGGCTTCAGTTACTGTACTGGCCTAACAGGCCCCTCCTCCTGACTCTTGGTGTCTAATGAAGGTCACCGGACCATTTGGAGGTGCGGGGCTGAGTTGTTCACGGTCTCTTGCACCCAGGGTGCTCAATGTGCACTAGTCAGTAAGTGGGTTTTGAATAGACAGCAGGGTGGAGGACACACAGGGCCCTTTGGTGTGTGGGGCTGAGCTGCGTGTGCCGTGAGCTGCTGCGTCAGAGCTGCCTGCCTTTGCTTTTGCATCTCAATAAAGGAGCATGGGTGTGTGGTAAACAGCAGTGGGCTGCCCCCAGCACCCACTCTCCCCCCAGCAACAGGATCCCGGTTTCCCCTCATGTAAGCCTGGGTGCATGGCCTGGCTCTGACCGGCTAGAGCCATCAGCTTTTCCTTCGTTTCTGGCCACTACTTAGCGGATGGAAAAATCACCCAGGCAGTGCCAAAGAGAAACAAGCTGTTTCCTGGAGTTTCCAGACAAGAAAAAATTCCTCCTTTCCTGAACAGTGTGAGGACATTCTGGAGCTGCCAACGTGAGGTAGGGGTGATGGGGCACTGTAACCACGTTGCCCACGGAGATGAGAAAAAGGCTGGATCTTGGTTGGCACTGTTTGAGTTGCAAAATCAAGTTATCACCAGGGGTGAAAGCCAATGGTGGCCTCTGGGTTTGAGCAGTTTGAGGCGAGGGCAGTGTCTGCACCTGCCCCACCCAGCTGCCCCTCACCCAGGCATTCCCAGCATCCTCACATGGGTTCTCGCACTAGTCCTGGTAAAAGTTTCGGTACAAATCATTTGTACCGCAGTTACTCCTCTGGTACAGATGCGATAGCAGTACCGCTGTCAGATGACGTTAAAAAAAAGAAAAAGAAAAAAAGATAAAAACCCTGAGAGAGCTAGGAGTAACTGATGAGGAAACGGAGGTTCAGGATCAACAGGGGTTCACAAATGCACAAACCCCTTCGAAGGCTCCCCACCGGAAAATAAAGTCCAAGCTCCCTCCCACCCTCCCGGGGCCATCCACCCTGGCTCTCTTTCCCCCGATCCCGGGAAGAACTCAGGCCTTTTCCCATGCTCCGCAGAAACATCGAATTCAACGTTCACAGTTACTTTTCCCGTGGCCCCCGTTTGGCAGGCAAGAATTTCAGGAATCTGGTGGCAACGTCTGCACCCCAAGGATAACGACCACGCCAGCTGTCACGTATCAACTCCGGCAAACCGCACCCCGTGGCTGCGGGCGCGGGCTGGAGACAACTCACCAGCACGCGCACCAATCTTTTCATCCTGTCGACCGGCCACCGGAGGCCTCCGTGGGCCCTGCTCCCACGCCCCGGGCAGCCCGGCTCTCGGGACGCAATCCCGGCGGAAAGAAAGCCGCCACGCCCCCGCACGCGCCCTCACGCAAAGGTGCCGCGCCCCGCCGGTCCGGAGCGGGGTCGGCCTACCGCGCGCAGAATCTCTCAGGGTAGGCCGGACCCCGCCCCCCCAAGAAGCCCTGGGGCTGCAGCGGGAGCTCCACGAGCTGCCAAGGCTTTGTGCCGAAGGTTCGGACTCGCCGGGCAGGGCACCGCCCGTACTGCTTCCGGGTCGGGCCGCAGACCCTCGTCTCACCCGGGCGCCGCGGGGTCCCCTGGGTAACGAGCCCGCCCCCGCCCTCGCGGGGTTCCGGCGTCGGCGTCTGTCGCGACGCTGACGGGTAGATTGCCCAGCCAATCGCGGCAAGGCGGCGCCGGGCCGCCCGCCGAGCGAACCAATGGCACGCGGAGGGGGCGTGGCAGTCGTGGCCGTGGATCGTCGCGAGGAGCCGCCCTGCCGGGAAGGAGCCCGAAGGGGAGTCAGCGGCACAAAATGGCGGCGGCGGCGGCGGCGGCGGCGGCGACGGTCGCGGCTGGGACTCCGGGGCCGGCTGCCACCGCGGCAGCGGTCTGCGCCCCGGGGTCGGGGAACGCAGCCCCCGGGTCGCAGGGGATGTTGATCGGGGACCGGCTGTACTCCGGGGTGCTCATCACCTTGGAGAACTGCCTCCTGCCTGACGACAAGCTCCGCTTCACGCCGTCCATGTCGAGTGGCCTCGACACCGACACAGAGACCGACCTCCGCGTGGTGGGCTGCGAGCTCATCCAGGCGGCCGGCATCCTGCTCCGCTTGCCGCAGGTGAGGGCGCGGCCGCGAGCCTCAGGCCGAGGTAACCGCCGCGCCGGCTCCGGGGGAGGCCGTCGGGCCCTTTGTTGGCGGCGGAGCCGGGCCTGGCGCCGACCCCCGGCCCCTCCTCGTCCCCGCCGGGGCCCCGGGCTCCGCGCCGATCCCGGCCCCGCGTCTCAGCGCTGCCGTCCGTCAGGGGCGATGAGGGAGGCGAGGCAGCGGGGCGCGAAGAGCCTGTGTGGACTTGGGACACGGCTTAGTGCCTGCTCGCGTGTCCGTCGCCCGAAACCAGGGGACTGCGCTGCGAACGCCTTGGGTCGTGGCTTTAGAAGTGAGGGGAACTCTTCTCTTTTCCAGGTGGCCATGGCTACGGGGCAGGTGTTGTTCCAGCGGTTTTTTTATACCAAGTCCTTTGTGAAGCATTCCATGGAGGTAAGCGCGCTCCCCCGTGTCTTTCCCGCGGAAATCCACCGAGGGAAAACCTGGGCTGCCGTTGGCGGGTTGCTCAGAGGAGCGGGAACCTGCCTTCTGGCTGGGGTGCTGTACGTGAGGGGTTGGGGAGCCCCCGGGCCTCGAGTGGCCTCTCGGAAGCGGCCCTTGCAGGGGGGGTGCCCCCGCTCGCTGCTCTGCCGCGCTGTCGAGGCGGCGGAGAGTCTCGGTGGAAGGAACCCACCTGTGTGTGCGACGCTCGCCTTCCAGCACGTGTCGATGGCTTGTGTTCACCTGGCCTCCAAGATAGAAGAGGCTCCGAGGCGGATACGGGACGTCATCAATGTGTTTCATCGCCTTCGACACCTGAGAGAGAAAAAGTAAGCGTGGGTCTGCTCGTCTTCACCGTTAGGCTGCGCGAAGGTGTCTGCGTGTGGGGTGCTGAGCTGCGCCCGGGGGACAGGGCCTGCGGCCCAGGAGGTCCGCACCGGGTGCTGTTTATGAGCGAAGGAGCCGCGGCAAGAAGGGCAGGGCGCTGTGGCTACGGTTGCGGGACCCTGGCCTCCCGGTGTGCCCACGCCAGTCTCTCAGACGCTCCGGAGCTGTGCTCTCCGTCTCCGCACTGCTGCCCTCACGGGCCGGATGCTGCTTTGTCGCGAGGACCGTCCTGTGGGCGGCAGGGTGTTTAGCAGCATCCCCGACCTCTCTCTCAGTCGTGACGGCCAAACCGGGTCTCCTGACCTGGCCCCGGGACGGCAGAATCGCCCCCCGGTTGAGCACCACCGCCCGGACGACCCAGACTGTGCTCCTCAGGCTGACGCAAGTCCGTTGGAAGGCGCAGCCGCTGGCTGTTTAAACGGTCTGCGTCGGTGGTTGTCGGCTTTCCGTTTCGCCTACAACGCACGACACTTGCGTCCTGAGCCGGGTGACGTGCTTGTGTGATGAGGTCTCGAAGTCTTCCGCTCAGTGCTCGTTGTGCGTCTTGGGCTGGTCGCGCGTAAGCAAAAGAGTACGTTTAGCGCCGGGGTCTGTGGGAGACCCTCTGCTTGTGTTAAAGGAGCCGAAGCGAGCTTCCTAGGCCACGTGTAGGGTGTGGCGCGTGTAGTGGACTTTCACCGGTTGGCGGTCATCGGGCTTCGAGGGACTGTTCGCTTTGACCCTTACGTGGACGTGTGCTTTGTCTGTGTAGGAAGCCTGTGCCTCTGCTGTTGGACCAAGATTACGTTAACTTAAAGAATCAGATTATAAAGGCGGAAAGACGAGTTCTCAAAGAGCTGGGTTTCTGTGTCCACGTGAAGCACCCTCACAAGGTGGGTATGTGGCCCTGCTGCCGCGTGAGCCCGCCTGAGCCACTGCTCCGTTCTCACCAAGGTCGAAAACTCTGAAGAGGACTAAACGTATCCCTGATGCGCTTTTCCAGTTTCTGTCTAAAACGTCAGAACAGTTACTTGTTAGTCTTCTCATACCGTTAATTTTAGTGGTACGTGTTTGAGAGTTCTGGAAACGGCGTTAAGTTTGAGTTTTCACAGAGCGCGGTGAACTTGTAAAAATGGAATCTGTCAGTTTATGTTTTTCTTTCCCAACAACTAATTTTCTAAAGTTGCTTTAGCGATAGCCTTATTTCCTCTCTTGGGGGCATTGGAAGCGTTCTGAACCCTCTGTTTGGAAATGAGCTAAAGCAACGCTGTGGTGCATGTCCGTCGAGGAGCGTGGCCGCCATACGGCACCAGGGGAACTTTTATGGGACACGCACACAAATTTCTTTAAAAAAAAAAAAAAAAAAAAAAAAAGACTGCAATTTGCATCTTTGCTTTTATTCCCTTTTTTTTTGGTGCGTGTCTTCGTATCTTCTCTCTCTTGCTTGTTTGACTTTCTGGCATTCGTTCAAATTCTTGATAAGTTACCGTAGCTTTTAGGACTTTTTTTTCACACCGTGTCTTGTGTAAGTCGGTGACTAGGGTGCAGAGATGTTTAGGACAAGCTGATCTCACTGGTGGAAACTATGTCGAAGATGAGAATGAGAATCAGCCTTGTGATGGCCATGAAAAATGAGGCCGCCTCTGCTGTGGGAGCGGCCCGGTCCTCACGTGCTTTTGTGCTGCCTGGGTTCGACAGCAGGTAGCGGGGCCTGTCGGCAAAAACTCCCTCCAGCCAAACTGTGCACCGGGCATTTGACCAGGAGCCACCCCTGGGATCTAGCGTGAGGCTCGTGTTTGCTGCATGGACGCTCTCAAGATCTGGATTCTGGCTTTTCCGCGTTCTTGGTAATAACTGCCTGACCTGTATCTTCCAGATAATCGTTATGTACCTTCAGGTGTTAGAGTGTGAGCGTAACCAGCACCTGGTCCAGACCTCATGGTGAGTTTACTTTCCTTGTTTTATGAGACCAGCAAGGGCAGTGCAGGAGTATGTTGATTTGAGGCACTTGGGCAGTGGGTAGTCGGTCCCGTGACTTGATTGTGGGCTGGAGTTGTCTGAGTGCCCAGTGTTCCTGCCGTGTAAATTCCCGTCAGCCTCCCCAATATATCAGGCACTGGTGTAACGGTAAGGCGGCCCGTACCCTCCCCCGACCCTCCGGGACAGCACTTACCGGGCTTCCCTTTGGGGGCGGTTGACTCGGCACATCACGATCTTTCCCACGTCGGTGCCAACGTCGATGTAGTGGTCCCATATCTCCTGTGAAATTGCTTCCAGCTGCCTCTCGTTAGAGAGGATCTTACGGGGAGAAAGAGGGTTAGGAGAAAGTTTTTCGGGGGACCGGTTTTAACGATGCATATGTGCTAGAAACGAAGCCCAAAGTAACAGTCAGTGCTGGGTGCTTTGTGAATTTTTTCCACCGAGTTAAGTCTGTAAGGGTCATATTTTTGCTGCCTGAATTGTCTGGTGCTATGCCATCTCTGATAGAGAACCCATTTTGACTTTTCTTTTCTGTACTCTTTCAATCAAAGGGTAGCCTCTGAGGGTAAGTGACTAAGACTTCTCCTCTACTGTCCAAGCGCTTTGGTGCAGGGACAGCGGCCGTCCTCAGCCAGTCCAGTGCAGGCTCTCCGCCGAAGGCCGGCTCTAGACGGTGGTATGCTCTCGATAGTATAGTGCTGGCCGACTGCTGCTGTGGTTCTCTGCCGGTTGTGCTTCTTGTAATCCTCTGTCGTGCTTTGGTAATTGTATCGATTAGAGTTAACTGTCTTGACTTGAATTTTGTCCCTTTAAAACTGCTGTACTTGTGCAATAAAGATGCAGTACCTTTCTCTTAAAAATTTTTTCTACGGAAAGCCGTAAGAATTGGCTGATGGGAATTCAGACTTCAGAGCGGGATTATGTCATTATTCCTGGAAGTCCTAAAGTTGCTCTTTTCAGCAGCTGAGTATTGACATGTTTTAGTAAAAGGTGTGCATCTTTACGTTATTTCATGGACACTTTTTATATTGTAACTTAGATGTACAATAAGTTAAAATACACGTCTCAGGGACTTCATTTGTTTTGTTTTTAGGATTTAAAAGTTAATAGATTAATGTTCTCACTGTTTGAGTACTGAAAATTTATTAGAACCAAAAACGTTACTGATGGTTATGTTGATGAAGTGTTTGAACTGTTCAGTTGAATTGCTCTGAGACCTACGGCCTTGGTGCCATCACATGGGTTTTTCCTCCATTACCTCTTGGTGCCTGGAGCAAGGGCTTCCAGAGCCAGGGGCCACTAGCTGGCGTTTGTTGACTGTATCACTGAGAAATCGGGAGCGGGTTTGTGTGTCCCCTTCGCCAGGGTTTAGGGCAGAGATATTGGGGGGGGGGGGGGTGGGGGTATCAGTCAAATTCGGCAGCCTGACTTGGCTCCCCTGTGGGGTGGCCTGATCTTAAGGCTCGCCGTAGTGGGATACGTTAGGAGCAGTAAACGTATGATCTAGTTGACTGTCTTCTCTTGGGATTCATCTGTTGTTTTTGCAGTATTGATGAAATTAATATGAGATCTGATTTTGGTCTATTTTAGAGAAACAGATCTAAAAGAAAATGTTGAAATGTAGCCAATTTTAAAACCCTTAAGCTTATTAAAAATGCAAATGTTTTGTATTTTTATATCTTCTAAAGTACAGTGTTTTTTAAATGTATTGATTATGATGAAACTTGTAGTGTTTTGTTGCTTTTGTCTGATTTTATGAATGTTCATTTTAAGACTCCTTATTGAAATGGGACAATTTGGAAACGGTTCTTTGATAAGCCTGAGAAGAGGACTTCCCTTTGGGCATTGAGTCTTCCTCTGCATGATGTTCCCATGCACCCAAGGGTGTTTTCCCTTTCCAAGTGGACTCCGTCACGGAACGAGAAGGGCCAGACCCTGAGCGCCTCTTCAAGGAAAAGGGACACGAGAGGACGGCTTGTCTCCGAAGAGCCCTCGCAGGCTGCCTGCTCAGCCCATTCATTTGAGTTTGCATGTTTCTCTGCACTATGGATTTTGAGCATTTAGATTCCTTTCATCAAGTACATTTCAACCACTACGGTAGACCTTTTTTCTCTGAGGCATTGTGCTTTGCACGAGAGCAGCCAGAAGTTGAGGGAAAAGTAAAGTTAAAGTCGGTTCTCTTTCATAGCAACACGTGTTGTCTGACATTCAGCCAGCTTTTTAGATTTTTTGCCAGTAATTTCCCTGTTTTCCTATCCTGTACTCACAAAACCCAGCTAGAATGTCTCTCCAGGAATCCTGAGCCTCACAGGACTGTGTAGCTCTAAGCCTAGGAGTAGACTGCGTAGAGTAGTGATCTTGCGTAGACGGCGCACACGGGTATCCCGGGGGTTCCCCGGGGCGTTGCAGTTCCTCCTGCCTTTGGTTTTCAGGAATTACATGAACGACAGCCTTCGCACAGACGTCTTCGTGAGGTTCCAGCCTGAGAGCATCGCCTGCGCCTGCATTTATCTTGCTGCCCGGACACTGGAGGTCAGTGTTGTGCCACCGCAGGGGATCCCCGTGTGACTCTTTCTCCAGTCTCCAGTAAACTTCTATGTAGCGTCCTTCAGATTATGCTCATCAGTGCCAACAGAAAGCATGTCTCGGTGACCAGCAGGCTTGTGTTTTCTTGCCCTAAGAATCTGATTGGCCATGAAGGAAAGTATTGACAGTGATGCTCTGTGTGTTTACAGATCCCTTTGCCCAATCGTCCCCATTGGTTTCTTTTGTTTGGAGCAACTGAAGAAGAAATTCAAGAAATCTGCTTAAAAATCCTGCAGCTTTATACCCGGAAAAAGGTTTCTATATTTTCCATGTAACGTACGCATTTGTGTTTGGCTAGAGGTATCTGGTTCTGAGTAAATGGAGTTTGACTCTCATAGGTTGATCTGACACACCTTGAAAGCGAAGTGGAGAAGAGAAGGCACGCCATCGAAGAGGCCAAGGCGCAGGCCAAGGGCTTGCTGCCTGCTGGCACCCAGGTCCTGGACAGCACTTCAGGGTTCTCGCCTGCCCCCAAGCTGGGTGAGTGTTGGGGTGTGTGGCCCCCCTTTCCTCCAGATTTCTTAGAACTGTGTCTGCTGCTGGCCCGAGCGGTCTGTAGGCACCAGGGTCCCCAGCAGATGTTTGGTGATCTTTGAAATGAGAGGGGTGCTCCTAAAGGAGTTTTCGTTGCTTGTATGTTTTCTTTTTAAGATTTAATTTGTTTTATTAAAAGTAATTTTTTAATGTTTACTTTTTATTTTTAGTATTTTTTAAAATGTTTATTATTTTTTGAGAGTGAGAGAGAGCGTGAGCAGGGAAGGGGCAGAGAGAGAGGGAGACATAGCATCCAAAGCAGGCTCCAGACTCCGAGCTGTCAGCACAGAGCCCGATGTGGGGCTCAAACTCATGACCTGAGCCGAAGCTGGACGCTCAACCGACTGAGCCACTCAGGCACCCCTGATTGATTTTTAAATGTTTATTGATACATTTTGAGAGTTCGTGTGTGTGAGCTGGGGAGAGACAGAGAGAGAGAATCCCAAGCAGACTGGGCTGTCAGTGCAGAGTCCGATGTGGGGCTCAAACTCACAAACTGTGAGATCATAATCTGAGCCAAAATCAAGAGTCAGATGCTTAACCAGCTGAGGCATCCGGGTGCCCCTAAGATTTTATTTTGAAGTAATCTCTGCACCCGACGTGGAATTTGAAATTAAAACCCCGAGATCAAGAGCTGCACGTTCCACCAACTAAGCCAGCCAGGCGCCTTTCTTCCTTACGTTTTTATTAGCAAGAGACGTGGGCAGGCTTTCCAAAATGCATTTGTTTATCCAGCCCACCTAGTTAGCTACTCTATTGATGAAAACAGCATAAATCTGGAGCAGCAGATTCTGTTGTCGGGGCCTAGAGTTAAGCATGCTGCACATCCCTAGTCCCTGAGGGAAGTCAAGTGAGACAGGTGGCCTTTCTGTATCTTTCAGGTGCGTGTTCAGGTTCTGAGTCCCAGGCCGGGAACGGGGAGTCTCCACAAGTCCCACAGAAGTGGTGTTGTCTTGCTCTGCTAGTGTGCTTCTTGTTAGAACGGTTTTTTGATAAGAAACTTTGTTTTTAAGTTTATTTTTTGAGAGAGGGGCACAGAGACCCACAAGCGTGGGGGAGGGGCAGTGAGACGGGGACGGAGGACCCGAAGCAGGCTCCAGGCTCCGAGCTGTCAGCACAGAGGCTGACGTGGGGCTCGAACTCATGACGTGTGAGATCATGACCTGAGCCAGTCGGACTCTTAACTGACAGAGGCACCCGGGTGCCCCTTAAATTTTTTTTTTTTTATGTTTATTTTTGAGAGAGAGAAAGAGTGTGAGTGGGGGAGGGGCAGAGAGAGAGGGAGACACAGAATCCGAAGCAGGATCCAGGCTCCAAGCTGACGTCACAGAGCCCGACGCTGGGCTGGAACTCCTGAAGCACGAGATCATGACCTGAGCCGAAGTCTGACGCTTAACCGATCGAGCTCCCCAGGTGCCCCTCTCTGATAAGAAACTTCTTGATTCTTTCTAGCAGAATCCCCCAAAGAAGGTAAAGGAAACAAGCCTTCCCCCCTGTCTGTGAAGAACGCCAAGAGGAAGATGGAGGGCATGAAGAAAGCCAAGGCTGACAGCCCGGTGAACGGGTGAGTACCCAGCAGGCTGTTGGGGTCGGCCGGAAGGACTTCAGGTCTGTAACTGCTCTCCCTGTGTCCCCAGCTTGCCAAAGGGGCGAGGGAGCCGAAGCCGGAGCGGGAGTCGTGAGCAGAGCTACTCGAGGTCCCCGTCACGATCTGCTTCTCCTAAGAGGAGGTATGTGCTGCGCAGGGCCCATCCGGGACCTGCACCTGGCAAGGGGGGCGTTTTCCCCAGGGTGGCTAGAGGGGGTGTGGCTGCCCCTCGGGAAAGTCACTCCTGACCCTGAGGTGGCTGGGGCAAGTGGTCATCTGCTTGGTGGTGGTGTCCTTCTTAACAGAAAAAGTGACAGTGGCTCCACGTCTGGCGGGTCCAAGTCACAGAGCCGCTCACGGAGCAGGAGTGACTCCCCACCGAGACAGGCGCACAGAGGTGCTCCCTACAAAGGCTCCAAGGTAAGGAGCTATCGGAAGTCTAAGGACTGCAAGTACCCCGCCCAGAAGCCACACAAGTCCCGGAGCCGGAGCTCCTCTCGCTCTCGAAGCCGCTCACGGGAGCGGGCAGATAATTCTGGGAAATACAAGAAGAAAAGTCATTACTATAGAGATCAGCGAAGGGAGCGTTCTCGGTCTTACGAGCGAACAGGCCATCGCTACGAGCGGGATCACCCTGGGCACAGCAGGCATCGGAGGTGAGGCGTGGGGCTCCCAGAGCGCTGCCCTCTGACCCTTGGTGTGTACACCCCGGCGTGACTGGCCCTGTGGTGAGACTCTTTTTGGAAGCGGCTGTTGACTCTGGACCTTGTGATGAGTTTGGAGATGGAATCCAGAGGCCGGCGAGGTGCCCTTTAGGCCGGCCTGAGCACGGCGCACAGCTGTGCCGGCACAGGGCCCACCTCGGCAGCAGCCCCGTGGCCGCTGGATGCGGACGTCCTGGTGGTGTGGCTTGGTGCTAACGACAGGCTGTGTCTTTACTCCCGTACCGATACTGAATTACGTTAAACCAAGAAAATGACTATTAGAATCTTTGCCTATATTAGGTTGTACTTATGTACATATTTTGCAGCGTTTCACAATGAGAAAATGGCCTTAACAGCCCCTTATTCTCTATCCACCTTGTAAATAAACATGTGTTTAATACAAGTTAAAGCTATATATGAAAACTCAGAACTTGAATTCCGTCAGCTTAAAACTTGTGTAGAGAATTCGGATTTTTAAAATGTGAAGGTATTTAGATCTGTGTTGAAAGTCGTATATTTTTATCTGTGCGATGCTGAGTGCAGGCCACCAGCTCCTAAATAGAGAAGTTTCCTATATATGCATTTTACGTGGTTAAATAAACAATTCTCTCTACTCAGGACATTTGGACGCTGAAGAACGTGTAGTTTGTCATTCTGCTTGCTTGTCCCCGTGCACAGCCTGCAGCACCGTCCTCGTGGTGTGTCTGTGCTGCCGGCTCTGATCTCATTCCGGTGTTGCATTTCGTGTTGAGCTCCTGTGCAGCTGGTCTTCCCTGGAAGGCTGGTCATGAACCTGAGCCATCTCTGCTCTGACAAAGGCCGCTTCCTTGGGGGCCAAAAAGGGAAGGTTGGAAAAGAACAAAATGCTTCTGCAGTCCTCTTGGTCTGGAGGGTCAGCGTGTGTGCGTCAGGCTGGTGGCAACCAGGCAGGCACTTGGAGCATCGGACCTGGGGGGTGTCCCGCAGAACAGGGGTTTGGTGAGCGGGGAAGGTCTTGGGGTTGTTTCCCAGTCCTGTCTGAGCTGTAAAGATGGAGGCCTGTTGGGGGCTTGTCCTAGGCCCAGCGTCTTCCCAAACCAGGACCTCCAGGTGGGTGTGAGGCAACTGGACATGGCCATCCTAGTGTCACTGGCCCTGGAGAAAGGTGCCCGCAAGTCAGGCAAGTCCAGGAGCTGTGGAGGTGGCAGGGTCAGCACCTAGGGTCCCGGAGGCTCGCCCTGATGGCCAAATCGTGAATGCCTGAGGAGGCCGTGCAGCTGGAGTGAGGCACACTGCGGGTGCGTGGGGGGCATGTCAGTAGACCTTCCTACTTGGGAACCCGAGCGACACCTCTGGCCGCCGCTGTCACGGAACTGGGCCTGTTTCTGCCATCCGCTGGCCTCTCCTCCACTCAGTGCTTCGCCAAGTTGGGGCAGGGGGATGACCCGGCCTGGCCGCTTCCTGCAGAGACCCGCTGGGAGCTCCTTCTGCAGGGGCAAACTTCGGAGCAGATCCAGGGACTCCGAGGCCCCCCTCTCCTACCTGGCCCCCTGAAGGTTCACTATGGGGATCCTGTCCATCCTTGCCAACCTCAGCGAGAACAACGGGGCCCCGGCAGCCCCCTACCCCGAGGCGCGGCGGAACCCAATCCACGGAGGCCGCTTTCGGTTTTCGGCAAGAACTAAAGTTTCTAATTTTTCTTCCCATGGCACAGGAGGGGAGTCGGCTTTCAAAAAGGAAAAAATACGTATCCCCCTAAGCAAAAGGCGTCGTGCTCTCCCGCGTTAGAGGCACGGCCGCCTTCACTGATCCAGTTTCGTGGGCAGAGGAGGCTGCTGGGCCCGCAGCCCCGCGGGAGTCCTGGCGGACCGGGCGCCCCGGCTCTGCCCCAGCACCCGGCACGGCGCCCTCTCCCCCTGCGAGACCACTCCCCAGGCCACGGAGGAGCGGCCGGGGCCCTTCGCTTACAACCCCAGTGGGTCACTTCCGTCGTCCCGAGAATTATTTCCGCCGCCGGGCCGACGCCACTTCCGCCCGCCCTGGATGCCGGGCCGCCGGCTCATCCGGAAGTAAAGCGGAAGTAAATCCGGAACTAAAGCGAGGTCGGGTCAAGCCGGCGCACAGGGCATCCCTTGGGATTGTGGGAAGTGTGGTTTTCCGCCAACGTTAGAGAGGGGCGGAGCCTGCGGGCTGTGGGCGGGGCAGGCCACTCCTCTGGCCGGAAACCGCTGCTTTCCGGGCCCGGCCGGACCTGGGCCGACGCGGAGCTGGACGCCGTGACGCCGCCAGGGGGCGCTGGGAGTGGGTACGGCCTGGCGGCTGCATGCGGGGCTGGGGGCCGGTTTAGGGACGGACCGGAAGTGCCCAAACTCGGCGGCAGAGTGGTCAGTTTCAGTCCACCCGGGTTAGGTGTGGGGAGGCTCGGCGCGAGCCCTCGGCTGCGGGGGGTCGCGGTCGGGTGACTCTGGGGCCGGACGGGGACCGCCGCCTCGGGGCCTGGGACGCGCGGCTTCCGTGCCTCCGAGCGTCGACTCCGCCCCCTTGGTGGGTCCCTGGGGTGAAGCGGAGGCTCGGGGAGAGTCGGTGACTGCCCAGAGTCGCGCAGCTGCGGAGCGGGGTTTGTGCCCCAGGCTGGCTGTTTGAGGGAGTGAGCCCTGTTTGAAGTGGCATCCTCATCGTGGGAGAGGGTGATGAGGGTGCCGGGAGCCCTGGTCTGACCGGGGCCGCCGCCGGCGCCTCCCGGCCACTCCCGCGTGACCTCCACGCTCACCTACCTATATTCCAGCCACCCTGAGCACCTGGGGCCGCCACCACCCACAGACCATGTTCCTGGTGCGCCTGACTTCTCAGCTGCTTAGGGCTGTTCCTCGGGCAGGTAAGCGGCCCCGTGGGGGCAGGGCAGATGGGCAGGATACACCTGGATTAGGAATGTGGGGCTAGGTAGTCCCAACTGCCCCACCTGCAGAGCCTCGCCAGCTTGAGGCCGGGGCCTGGCCACACAGACTCCCTTGTAAACATCCAAGTAACAAAAAAGGGGAAGTCTGGGCCTGAGCACAGCCAGCAGGGGTTCCACTAGGCACACTAGGCCATGCTGGTCTGTGATGACGGTTCTGCTCCCCAGTCGGTGAGGCGGGATTGGCCGTGCTCAGGTCTGGTGGGGCTGCTTGAGTGGTAACTGGGCCATCTTGTTTCCTGCAGGTTGCGGTCGGCCCTGGCCCGTCTCAGGGGTGCTAGGCAGGTGTGCCTGTCGGCCCTGCTACAGCACACGGCCAACAGGCCCGAGCGGAGTCGCCTCCATCCCTGGCAGGGGGCTCCAGCTGGAGCTTGAGGAGATGCTGGTCCCCAGAAAGATGTCCGTCAGTCCCCTGGAGAGCTGGCTGACCGCCCACTACCTCCTACCCAGACTAGCTGCTGGAGGCCCAGCGACCATGGCTCCAGCCCGACTCTATGAGTGTCCACCTAGCCAAGTGGGGGAACGGGCTGAGCAGGGGGAAGTGGGGGCCTGGGATGCACCCCGGATGCAGTGCAAAAACGTACTGAAGATCCGCCGGCGGAAGATGAATCACCACAAGTACCGCAAACTGGTCAAAAGGACCCGGTTCCTGCGGCGGAAGGTCCGGGAAGGGCGCCTGAAACGGAAGCAGGTGAGTGTGGGCCTCTCAGCCTAGGGCCCGGCAAGGAGGCTGAGAACGCGTGACTGTGCCACAAACCAGTCAGTGGTCCCTCCCTGTGCCTTTGCAGATCAAGTTCGAGAGAGACCTGAGGCGCATCTGGCTGAAGGCAGGCTTGAAGGAAGCCCCTGCCGGCTGGCAGACCCCCAGGATCTACCTGAAGGGCAAATGACTCTAGTGCTCCTCCCCCCACCCGTTACCGCTGATGACCCGTTGTAATAAACGTTCAGAGAACGCAGCTGTCCCCGACTGCCCTGGACCCTCTTCTGCCTAGTGTGACCTGTCTCAGGTTCGATGCTGGTGCCAGCCTCTGGTTTTCTAGGAGGCACAAGGGCCCCAGGGTGCAGGCTGGTGGTTCCTTCCCGGCGAGGGCCCTTCCTGGTGCCAAGCCTGCAGGAACGACAGCCTCCCCTGCCTAGGGACGGTTGCTGCCAGAACAGCTGTAAGCAGAGGCCCAGCCCCGCCCTTAAGGCTATTTCAGTGGGGGAGGCCGACTCTTACTGGACACACTGATGGCAAGAGTACCAAGGGACAATGCTGGGGGGTGGGGGAGTGTCCAGACTGAGTGGGGTGTGGTTGGGTTGTAAGGCGGGGCAGGGAGGGCGTCACTGGGAAGACTGGGGGAGGGGGCCAGGCCGCGTCCCCAGAGATGGAGCTTGGTCCCCTGCAGGTCCCACAGGCCTGGGCCTCAAGTGGCTCTCCGAGCTGTCCTGCTCAGCTAGGGCTGGGGACCCCTCATCTCCTTTGGGCTCCGTGGCTCTGCACCTCACGGGACCCTGAGTGGGGGCCGATGAAGAAAGGATGGTTGGAGGCAGGTGCTCTGGCAGGCCGAGGGTTGGGGCTCACTGAGGACAGGGTGCCGTTCGCGGAACTGTGGAGACCCTACAGCCTTAGCGTGAGCCAGTGGCCCCCAGGGGTTGCAGGTTCCTCCTGGGTGCGGAGGGTCATATGATCTCCGATAGCGGGGGGGGGGGGGTACCCGGAGCAGCCTGTGGGCCCCTGCATCCAGGCTTGGCGAGGGCTGGGCTGCAGGCAGGGGGGCCTGGCCGGAGTGCCATGGATGCGGGTGAGGCTGGTTCTCAGCATCTGCCCCGCTCCCTGGTGGCTGGTGTCCTCCCTCCATCCCCACCACCCCGTGGAGGGCGACACCACTTCTCACCGGGGCTGTAGGGACTCCTCGCCTTGTTCCAGAAACGTGTCTGGGGCCGGGCTTGAGTTCTCAGCAAATTACGCACCTCTCGGGGAGGGCTTGAGCGTGGGTTACCCGGCAGTTTCTCTGGGATGGAACAGACCACATTGTGTTTCTCACCCCACGTTGTCTCAGCGAGCCAGGTGGGCCCCTGCCCTGTGCGTGCCAGCCAGCCAGCCAGGTAACAGCTGGGCCTGTCCGGGTCTCTGTCCGTCAGGGGAGACGGCTCGCGGAACTGCTGTGTATTGTGGGTGATGAGAAGGGTGAAGCTGGCCGTGATCTGGAGGGGACCTTACACAATTGAGGGTACAGGCCTGCTTCCGCATTCGGGCTCCTGGCAGCCCCCAGGGGTTGGGGCTGAGACCAGGGCAGCCAGAGCACCCTCCCGGCCCAGTCACCTGAGAGGGCCCAGGGGGGCCCTGAAAGGCTCCCAGCTAGGATCACGGGCATCCTTCCTGGGTCTTGGTTTCCCCATGTTGGGGGTGTGGGGGGCAGTCAGAGGTGCCAGGACCCAGCGGTGGAGCCTTCTGGGATGGAGGGGACCATGCCCTGTTAGTGCCAAGTCTGGGCTCCAATCCGCCCAGGCTCCCAGCAGGGCCTCTGCTTGCCAGTGGTGCCCTTGGCCCATGCCCATGGCTGCCAAGCAGCTGCTGTGCTCACGGATCTTGGGCCACCCAGTCGCGGTAGCTGCCCTGCGGTTTACTCCACTCCTCCCCGGCCGGTGAGAGAGGCACTGGGATACTGAGTTGATCTGCCATCTGGAGACAAAGCCCCTGTCAGGAGCTTGGCTGGGCAGTGGTTCCAGGAGGTGTGACTGGCTGGCCCGTGCAGGAAGCCACAGACCCAGGCTCCTGGAGGCCGGCAGCTGGCAGAGCACCACAGGGCCCCGGCACCCTGGCACCTGCTCCTGCCTCTTCCACCCGCGGTGGGTGCCAGCTGGGGGGGTCCCCTGGAGGTAGGGCACCTGGCCACACCTGGTTGTCCCAATGCGTGGGGTACTGACAGCAGGGGGCAGGGGCCGGGAAAGCTGTTAAATGAGCGCATGGGGCAGCCCCTGCTGGAGAGTAAAACATCAGTGGGACTGTGGTTGAGACCTCCGCTCCAGGTGTTACTGATGCCATTGGGTTCCCTCGTGAGCCCCCCCCCCCCCC
>NW_026057585.1:104152265-104171438 GCF_023721935.1 Panthera uncia
GTGTGCGCCCCCCCCGGGGGCGTGTTTTCCTGTGTCGGCCTCCTCCTCCCGCCCCCCCCCCCCCCCCCCCCCGGCCCAGCCCCTGCTCCCTTCTCTCCCTGCCCCTGCCTGGGCTGCACATGTGCACAACCCCTCCTGCCCGTGGCTCGGACCTCTTTGGGCCCCAACCGCGACCTCAGGAGGCAATTTTGGTGGTTTTATTTTTATCTTTGCAGTTCCTCCCAGACTATAAGAGACTGCCCCTTCCCTCTTCCCTGTGGGGCCTCCACCCTGCCCTCAGCCTGCGGGGTGTGCAACTCCTCCCTACTGGCCCCGGGCACCTCCACCCTGCAGAAGGGCAGAGGCAGATGGGTGTGGCAAAATACCCCTCCCGTCCCTCACTCCAGCCTCTCCTAGCATTGCCTAGGGCTGGGGTTCTGGCCAGAGGAGGCCCCAGCCAGGGCCAGAGCTACTGGCCGGTGTTCTTAGGCCCTCGCTGAGGCCCTGCCTCTTGGGCCCAATGTGGAGGCATCTCTGAACTCATCCCTTGTGCCTTGTCACTCTGCTGTTCCATGTCTGGGGCACAGCCAGTGTCTTCTTGCCTGGGTGTTCCTGCCTACACGGTGGGCCAAGGAAGGAGCCTGAGGCAGGCTCAGGCCCCGGGGGAGGATGCTGAGGCTGGATGCTGGGTCCTGGGAGGGCCGGTTGTGGCCTGTTCACAGCAGATGCACAGGAGACAGCGTGCGTATGTGCGGGGGCCCTGAGCTGTGAATGGCTGTACTCCCCGCTGTCCACGAGGAGTATGCAGACTCGTGAGGGTGACAGGCTGAGAGCGAGGCCTGTTCCCTGGCCTGGCTATGGTCAGCTGAGCTTGCTGAGGAAGGTCTCTGGAACCCAGGTGGACAGGGGTGGGAGGGAACATTCCTCTCGGGGGCTGAGTTTTGGGAAAAGCTCTTAAAGGGTTCTTGAGCTATGGCCCCTGGGATGGGGCCAAGGAGTCCAGACCTGGGTGTGGAGTTGGCCTCAGGTGGGGGCCAGAGGGTGACAACTCCCACCACCCGGCTTGGCGCCCAGAGGCCAGCCCGTGCCCCCATCAAATTCTGTCCACTGCTGACCTCAGCCTCACAGGGCCATTTGAATGAGGAAACTGCCCCAGGGCATTGGGTCACACAAGGGCTAAATGCTAGAGCCGGGCCTAGAGTCCAGGGAGGCTGGGACTTGGCCACTTCCGGGGATGGAGTCTGAGCAGCATCCTGAGGCTTGGGGTTCTCGGAGGGTGTGGGGGGGCCTCTATGCCTGCGTGTGTTGAGGACCACTCCCGGATGTGCAGGGGAAGGAAGCCCTGAACACGACTCCCAGATGAGCCACGGGCAGGGGAGTGGCTCTGGGAGTGGGGGGGGCAGCCCCAGGGCTGTCAGGGCTCCCTGAGGCCGAGGCTGAGGGGAGGGGAGGCCTCAGGCCGGGTGCAACCTCTAGAATGTGGCCAAGACCGGGGTCGAGTGGGGTCACCAGGTGGCATTCATAATGCCTGCATCTTGTAGAGGGTGCGTCGGCCCAGCAGATTCGGGAACACAGGGGTCAGCGACAGCTGGACACGGGTGAGTGCCCTGGGACCCGGCACTCCGCGCCCCACATCCTTGCCCCCCAGGCTGGCCTCACCCTGCCGCAGATGATGTGCGGTGCAGGAGAAGCAGAGCCCAGCAGCCCAAGGTCTGCTGCGGGTGGAAGGGGGTCCCCGAGGCCAGCAAGACCGTCTCATGGACAGGGGCCTCCTGTCCACCACCTGTGCCAGCAGAGGGGGGTCAGGTAACCACTGGGTCCTCTGCGCCCAGACCAGGGGGGGCCGGGTCGGACGGACTCTGGGCCCCTCCCGTCCTCCAAGAGGAGCCCATTCACTTTGACCGGTCTTGTTGGTTTTATTATTTTGTATTTACAGTTGAATTTTATTCTTTAGCTTTTCAGCTGAAAGGGGTCTATTCAAAGCCCCCTCCCCAGTCAAGCTTACAGACAAAACTGACAGTTGTCTGCACTTGGCCCTAACTGGGTTTCTCCAGGTCGTGATGCTCTGCATTCTCAGAAAACAGACCCCAACTACAAAACATTTTTGTTTTACTTTTATTTGAGAGAGAGAGCTGGTGAGAGGGGCAGAGGCGGGGGGGCAGGGGCGAGAATCTTAAGCAGGCTCCACGCTCGGCATGGAGCCCGGTGTGGGGCTCAGTCCTACAACCCTGGGATCATGACCTGAGTCGAAATCGAGAGTCAGATGACCAACCAACTGAGCCACCCAGGCGCCCCTGCAAAACATATTTTTCTCCTTCTGGGCCACAGCCCACATCCTGGATGTAGCCCAGGACAGAGCCCCTGGAAGACCTAGCACAGGACATAGACCCTGGAGAAGGACACCGCCCAGGACAGAGCCCCTGGAGAAAGATACAGCCGAGGACAGAGCCCCTGGAGAAGGACACCGCCCAGGACAGAGCCCCTGGAGAAAACTGCCATCTCTTGCTGTCCTCTGGACCGGAGTCGGCCCCCTCCACACACACCCCCAAGGGCACAGCCAGGCAACCTTCTCACACCCTTAAAACCCCTTAAAAGGCCCAGCCCTACAGAAGCTCGGAGCCAACATTTCGCTTGACGTCTGGCCCCTCTCCTCCCTTGGAGAATCAACTCTGTCCCGCTGGCTGCTCCGCCCTGTGTCACGGCCACCCCAACACCCACAGCCCAGTAAGACTGTAGCTGCGGGTGAAGCTGTTGTACCAAGCTGAGGACAAAGCGGCACCCACTGCCTCACCCGCCCTGAGGCCATCACGGAAGGGCACCCACGGCCCTGCATTCCTGTGCCTCCCGGTGTGGCTGCGACCCAGCCTCCCAGCACTCCCGCGGCCCCTCGACTCGGCAAGATCACGTTTCCTTTCTCGTTCCGCTATTTCTTGTCCGGTTTTGTTTTTGCGTGTTTTTCTATTCACCTAAAGTCTCGGTTTGGCCCAAAGCCCTCAAGGAATTGTTCACACGGAGCCACCCTCCCGGCGCCTCTGTCTGGGGCCCCTTCGGGGACGCCACGTTCCCCTCTTTCCAGGTTTCCTCCCTTCCCCCGGACCACGTCCTTCTGAGGGTGCGTGGGAGATAGATCATACAGTAAGGATCATGTTTTTTTTTTAAATTAGTAGGGGGGCGCCTGGGTGACTCAGTCGGTTGAGTGTGTGACTTTGGCTCAAGTCACGATCTCACGGTTCGTGGGTTTGGGCCCCATGAATGGCTTTGCGCTGACGGTGTGGAGTCTGCTTTGAATTCTGTCTCCTTCGCTCTCTGCCCCTCCCCCGATGGTGCTCCCTCCCTCCTTCTCTCTCTCTCTCTCTCTCTCTCTCTCTCTCTCTCTCTCAAACAAAACATTAAGAAAGGTAAAAATACATAAAAATGAGTGGTAAGAATTGGCACGTGAGTGGATTCCCTGCGCCACAGGTATTGTGCTGGTTCTTGACAGGAGTGACTTCCTTTCACAGCAGACCCGTGATGCGCCTGTTTTCCGAGGACCCAAGCACAGGGGTCAACTTGCCTACAGGTGGTGAAGAAGCATCCATGACTCAGCTGCAAGTCTGCCTGACTCTGAAATTTAATTTTAAAATATTTTTACGGAGGTTATGCTCGTATGTGCCTGAGTAGTTCAATAGTTCAACAGTGCTCATGGAAACTACCACACCACCTGCCCGGAGGCCACTGTAGCCCCTTAGATGATTCTTTTGGTATTTGTTGTCATAACTTCAAATTGGTGGCTTTTAGATTTTTTTTTTTTTTTTATTTTGAGAGAGAGAGAGTGAAGGAGGGGCAGAGAGAGCGGGGACAGAGAATCCCAAGCGGGCTCCCCGTTATCAGCGCAGAGCCCCATGCAGGGCTCAAACTCACAAACCCGCGAGGTCATGACCTGACCTGAAATCAGGAGTCGGACGCTTAGCCGACTGAGCCCCCCAGGCCCCCCCCAAATAATTTTCATTTTAAGTATGTCCTGGGGGTGCCTGGGTGGCTCAGTTGGTCTAAGTGGCCAACTTCGGCTCACGTCATGATCTCAAGGTCTGTGAGTTCGAGCCCTGAGTTGGGCTCTGTGCTGACGGCTTGGAGCCTGGAACCTGCTTCGGATTCTGTGTGTGTCTCTCTCTTTGCCCCTCCCCTGCTCTCTCTCTCTCTCTCTTTCTCAAAATAAATAAAACTTGTTATTTATTTAAGGTCATGTAAACGTACACATGTATGTTTCTATCCTATGAAAATAAGTGCTCTCTATCATTAAAGATGTCTTCTTGTAAACGCCAGTGCTCTGAATTATTTGCACTTCATTATGCCACGTATCTCTCATGTCCCGTGGTATATTATCTTTGACGGTGTCACAACAGTGTCCCCTTCCCTGCACACATGCTGCTGGGCATCGTGACTCTGCTGCTCGTTCTACCGAAAGTGGCGTCTGCCTCCCTCCGCGTGACCCGCTCTGGCCCCAGTGTGGAAGCTGCCGAGCTTGGGCCTTGGGGGCCCGGCAGCTTCCGTCAGTGGAAGGAGGCCTGGGCTAGGTTGCTGAGAACCAGGTGAGCGGAGAGAAGGGGCCCCACGGACAGAGAGGGCCACGTACAGAGAGACGGGGCCCCGTGGAGAGAAGATCCAGCCGATGCCCCCTCTGAGGCCCCGGGTGCCAGAATGAAGCCGTCTGGACCCTCCAGCCCCGGTCGCCCCATCCCACCCGGCGCCACGTGGGGCAGACAAGCTGTCCTGCCGGAATTCCTGACCCGCAGAATCGTGAGCAGAAGATCACGGACACAGGTCAGATCCCTCCCGCACCACGCCGCGTGGTGAGGGCTGGGCCGCTGCCGGCTACTTTCTGCTTTGGCCGCATAAATGATCTGGGACTCTCCTGCCTTTATTTAATCAGCACGGACGCGGGGATGTTGTCTTTCTATTTGGATGACGATGCAACGAACTTGACTGACTTTCTTGCCGCACTGGCCCCAGCTTTGGCTCCTGTGCCCTTTGACCCCATCATTCTTGTTGGTCCGTTAGCACTTGCTTGCTTTTTGGCACCACGGGTTCTCCAGGCTTATCTCGTGTATTTCCTCCCCCGGTCCTAAAATAAGCCATTTCTTCAAGGAACCCCGATTCCTTTGTTGGAAAATGGTCTTAGGGACCAGGATCTAAGGGGTGGGCTTGCTGCCTCCCGAATGCAGAGCTAGAAAATGCGCGTATGTGTACCGACCCACGCGTAGACACGGCTCTATGCTTCACGTGCACCTGTGTGCACACCGCTCGGGACATGAGCTGATACGGGCGTCTCCAGCAGCAATCCATGGCCCCCCGGCGCACTGTAGCCTCCTCTCCTTCCTTAACCCCCAAGTAGTGACGGACCCGGCCGCCACTGGCCGCCACCACCCGCTTGCCTCATTGTACGCGTCGGAACGGATAACTAACGCTGACCCTAACCCGCAGGAGACAGCTCTGTCGGCTCGAGGGTGGGGCTGTGTGCACTTCCTCTCCTGTGGTAGTGCAGACTCTTACCTTAACCTAGGCCAGCGCTGCCCACCCCCAGTCCCTCCCCTCCCCTCCCCCACCTCCTCCCCTCCCCCTCCACTCCCCACCCCCTCCACTGAGCTCCTTTCACTCCTAATGTCCTTTGCTTGCTTGTTTCTGTCACTTTCTGATTCTCCCAACTTCCTAGACGAGTTTTTAAAAACGCGTCTGTCTTGAGGTTCACAGAACTGTGTGGTTCCTCGGGTCTCAGTAAACACACAGTGTCGCTTATGCACCCACACGGTAACGTATAGCAGGGCTCTCTTCCTCTTAAGAAATCCCCTGGGCCCCCTACTCAGCCTCATGTTGTAGTTTTAAGGTGGTTGGTTATGCATCAAAGGCTATAAGAAATATCTGGATATATATTGGAATTCCCAAAGATCGAGACTACAGAAATAGTGATCACGATAGAAAAACATTTGTTCTGGGGCGCCTGGGTGGCGCAGTCGGTTGAGCGTCCGACTTCAGCCAGGTCACGATCTCGTGGTCCGTGAGTTCGAGCCCCGCGTCAGGCTCTGGGCTGAGTTCAAGCCCCGCGTCAGGCTCTGGGCTGATGGCTCGGAGCCTGGAGCCTGTTTCCGATTCTGTGTCTCCCTCTCTCTCTGCCCCTCCCCCGTTCATGCTCTGTCTCTCTCTGTCCCAAAAATAAAATAAAAAACGTTGAAAAAAAAAAAAAAAAAGAAAAACATTTGTTCTTTTCGCATTAGGTGTTGTTTGGATGGTAAAGTCAACGTGGTATTTGTGCTGTGTTGCATACGCACTTGAGTGCAGATAACCTGAAGCTGACCATTTAAATATGTTATCTACAATATAAATGTTTGTGAACGTGCACTCACACAAAGGTAAAGGAATGTTGTTAAACTGAGAGAGTGTGTACATAATAAAGAGAAAGTAGGGCGCCTGGGCGGCTCCGTCGGTTAAGCGTCCGACTTGGGCTCAGGTCGTGATCTCACGGTTCGTGGGTTCGAGCCCCGCGTCGGGCTCTGCACTGACAGCTCAGAGCCTGGAGCCTGCTTCGGATTCTGTGTCTCTCTCGCTGCCCCTCCCCCGCTCATGCTCCGTCTTTCTCTTTCTCAAAAAAAAATAAAGCATTAAAAAAATAAAATTAAAATAAATAAATAAATAAATTTAAAAATTAAAAAAAAAAAAGGAATGCCATCATTACTGCTACGTTTGAGCAACGTCGCACGTTCACGCCCACGGGTAGGACCCGCACGGTAGGCGTGTTTTGGTGCCCTTGCCCGTCAGTGACAATCAGGACCCCGTGAGGTGAGCAGAAAGCCCCTGGCAGTTTCTCGTGCCCTCCAAGCTCCTCATCGGTTCTTGCTCTCAGAGTGATTGTTGATCAGATCCTTGGAAGGTATGTTACAGCTGAAGACGGGCTCCGCTCTCTGACCTTCGGATGCGCTGGCCGCCCCGTCAGCTGCGATGCTTCCTGCTCTCCTCATACTGCCCTGCTGCCAACTGCAAATCCGACGCGGATGTTTCTGCAAGAAAGATCAAGAGGGCCCGTTTATGACAGGCTGTTTCGGGGACTCTTGGCTGGCGATGCCGTACGAAACAATCTTCTTGGACAAGCTGTCATATGACCACAGCCGGGGACGCGTGCCACACTGTCCCCGGGGGCCACATCAGGGCTCCGGGGCCCCTCCGCACCAGTTGCTTCCTCTCTGGATGAGGAAGAGCATCCCTCTCATCCAGACTCAGCCTCTTTGGGCCCTCCTTTCAGTGTCAGGCTGGTCCCCACCGAAGCTCCAAGAAGACGGGCTGGGAACACATTCGGCTTAGTCCCAGGTCCCCATGACAAAGCAGAGTGAGCGGCGGCCCCGGCTGTGGGTGCAGGTGGGGGTGCTGGGCACACGCAGTGATGGGAGCCCCCCAGGCTGCGGAGCCCACGGCGGGCAATGCAGAGGGAGGCGGGCGCCGGTGTCCCTGTTGAGAGCACTCCAGGAAGATCGCTGTGGTCAAGTCAAGGCTTCAGGATGGCCGAGGGACCGTGCGTCGTGGGCACAACGCCACCGGCCCACCCAGCCCAGCCGGACACACGGGAGAGGCCAACACCCAGTGCAGAGCAGAGATGTGCACAGGGCTCGCGTGCGTGGCCCCACGGCCTGTCCTGGGGGATGGGATGGTGGTGGCAATGTCACATTTAAAGGCAGATTTATTTCCCTCGGTCGGGCACGGGAAGCAACCATGTCCTCGAGGAGCCGGGACACGCACTGCGTGCGGGAGCAACGCTCCGTGGGGCCTCTCAGCACGCTGGCCTGGAGGCCGCTCCGCAGCCTGCCCGCCCAGCCGTCCCCAAGGACAGAGCGTCCCTTCCCGGCTCGCTGGAGATGTGGGGGGACATGGGGATCTCGCAGGCGGAGGTCCCCCCCACAGTCAGAGGCGCCGCACGTGGAATCCGCTAGAACCAGATCATCGGTTCTTGGTTCCTGGCTTCAAAACTGATGGCCTGTGAGGGCAGTACAGAAACGACCCCAGCACGACAGGAGACGCCGTTTACGGACACGTGGCCCAGGAGCCCGAGGCTTACAAACCATAGAATAAATAGGCTTCTGCGCATCATCGGCTGGTTGGCAGGGCCGCCACAGACCGAGGAAGCCGAGCGAGGACAGCACCCCACTAACGATGCCACGCCAGGAAACCGCTGATCGGGGGGCTGACCGTGACTAGTAAAATCTGTGGTCCCGGTCGCTTGACATTTTCTCGGGACAAAAGCGTTGGCTGGTCCCTGAAGCAAGGTTTCTGTATTTCCATAGTTTGTCTGTATTTTCAGATCACGGTGTCTCGATGCCTGGACGATGTCCCGGCCCCGTCTCGACGGGCCATCCGGCCCACGGTCCTCACGAGAAGGCAGCTCACGGTCTGTTCCTCGGGGTCACCGGCTCTCCTGAGGGACGCCCAGGCTGTACGAGTCTACTGCCTCCCTCGTGGCGTGAGACGTGACCGTGTGGCAAACCGCTGCGCCTCGGGGGGAGGGACCAGCACACGTGCAAGCGGCCCCTCCCCGGAGCTGGTCAGAACCGGCAGAGGCTGGCTGCGGCGCTGGGAGAGCTCGTGTCGCTCACACGTGGACGCAGCTCCCGAGCAGCCTTGGGGTCTGCCCGCACCATCCCTGCGGCCAGCGGCCAGTCCCAGACCGGACACCAGTCGCTCTTCCTTGTGAAACTTGTGCCTCGTGCTGCCGTAGGCCCCGCCCCCGCCCTGTGCCGGGAGCCCGCTGCCTTGGCCGTCCAGTGCTGTGCCGCGCACGGCCACAGGTTAGCAGCGTGGCATGGGAGACTCGTCACACAGCTCCCATGGCCCACACGCCCGGACACGTGGCTTCTGGGCCCTCGGCGTCCTCCCCGGCGCTCATTCCGGGGGCGCCGCGGGACTGAGGTCCATTTTCTTCTCGGCTAGTTGCCTGGGGGCAGCCCCGCGGTCCCTTCCAAGGGCCCTTTCACGCGACAGCCGCCGTGATGGCGACCGGCAGACAGTGACATCCCAGCATGTCGTCACGGGGGTGCAAAGGACTCTTCCAGCCTTGTCGCCGCTCCTGCCCACAATGAGGGAGACAGGACACGGGGGGGACCGAACCTTACAGCTCGGCACACCACCTGGCCCCAGCCGGGCTGTTTTCCTTGTGTGTTCACGTCAATCCCCCCAGCCCTGAGCCGTCTGGACCACACCCACCTCGCTTAGACCCTGCGGGCCCCCCCATGAGAGCCAGACTGCAGCCCTCACGGACCTCCCTGTGCGAGGCTCTGCTCTCTCCCCTGGGAGGTGGTTCCCCAGGCGCCGCCCGCCCGGAAGGACATTTACCTGTGCGTGTCCCTCCATCAGAGGCCATCCCGGCCAGTCCCACGGAGGAAGACCCTGCCCCGTTTTCGTCTCCAGACAGCATTTCTCCCAGAGATGAAAACAACCTTATTTGTCAGTGGGAGGACCTGCCGTCCGTCTGCCTCCCTCCAGCAACTCGCAGTGCCCTGGCACACAGTAGGCGCTCAGCAAATATTTGTTGCGTGACATTATTGGTGGGTGTGAGCACGTGTCTCTGTGTCTGGTTGCGGCTGGTGGCGGCTCTGAGTGCCTGTGGTTTCTCCTCCCAGTGAGCCGGGCCGCCTGGAATGTCTGAGTCCTCGGGAGGAAGAGGCAGAAGCTGAGTCTGTCAGGCCGAGTGACTGACCCCGGCCTCGTCCAGCCACGCCTCCGAGGAGAGGGGCGGTGGGTCTGGGCCTCCGGGCTGGCTGGGGGATTGGCCAGAGTTCAGGGTGGGACCAAGGTGATGTCCGTGGGTTTGTTTTGTCCTGGTCGGTTCCCTTCCCGAGGGAAAACGGAGTGCGGGCGACGCCGGGAAATGAGCAACCCACAGGCACTTGTGAAGGAGCGGGAGGCCTCAAGCCTCTGCCGGGGGAGGGGCACGTGGCCTGCTGGCTCTCTGCTCTCATCTGTGGCTATTTCCTGCCAAGGGCGGGGGTGGAGGGGTGGGCAGCGGCCCTTTGCCGCTGACTTTGGTTTTGCTGGCCTCAAGCAGAGAGGGCAGGGAAAGGGGTTTGCAGCCCTCCGCTGCCTCTGTCCCTTCTTGCCCAGGGTGCGTGGGGGGTCAGCTTCCCCCCGGGGGCGGCCCCCTCAGACTTCTGCACTTGGGCCGAGCTGAGGGCTGAGTCCAGACCTCGAGGGCCCCGCTGGACCTCAGTGTGCAGGGCCTGAGGCCAGGGAACCTGTTGGGAACAGGAGGGCGCCCACCGGCTCCCGGCTCAGGGCTGGAGCTGCCCCCTACCCCCTTGTCCCCTCCCAGACAGAGGGACCAGCCCTGGGCCATTTCTGTCTCCCTCCAGCACTGCCTGGACATCTTCCCTCCGTGGGGGAGAGGCAGCCCGGCAGACAGAGGCGGGAATGGGGGACAGAGATGGAGAGACATGGGCGGGGCCCAGAGAAGGGAGGTCACCAGCTAATATAAACCAGTTAAAAAAACAGGAGGAGAGGCCAGGCCTCAAGGCTAGCCAGGCGGGCTTGTTTTTCCAGAATGAAAGGCCCAGGGAGGGGCTGGGGCCAGGATAAGCTCTGATTCCAGTTTGGAAAAGGGGCTCCAACCCCCCGGGGGCCTGGGTCTTGCTGAGGAAATGGGTTCATTAGGTCTGGGTTGGGGGGGCCCTCTTCACACCCTCGTGGCTGGTCCCCCTTGTCGTGGCCCTCACTCCCTCCGTGGCAGTGGCAGTCTCCCCAGCTGACCTGGAGCCTAAGAGTCTGGTTGGGCTGGGTTTCTTGCTACTCTGAGGACTTGGGGACCAGGACAGGGTTCAAGGGTGAGATGCCAGCCACCAGGAACTGATGCCCGTGACCATAATTCTATTCAAATGGGCAGTCTAAAAAATGCACTGTGGAGTTTTTGCGGTTGTTTGGATTTTTTCTTCCTTTTTTTCTCTTTTTGAGGTTTGCTTAACTAGAAAGAGTGGGTTTGGTACACAGTGTGTGCTCTGTTATTTTGCATTTGTTTACGTGACTTGGTAATTTTTCCCAGAGCTTCAAATTTGTGCTTTCCGGGGGGCAGGCTCCCAGTACCCGCCCCCCCCCCCCCCCCGGGCAAGGAGGAGGTGCTCCAGGGAGTATCTTACCCAGGGTTTGGTTTCAGGGACACCAAGGTCTGCCCTTGATGGTGGGCAGATGGGGGGGCAGGGGTGTCCAGGCCAGGGGGGAGGGGCTGCTCAAACGCTGGGCGCTCAGTGCTCAGGGTCCCCACCCTCATGCCCTGGCAGGCTCCTCTGGGTGGTAGAGATGACTGAGGAAGAGCAGGGCCCACTGTGCTGTCCTGAAGCTCCTGGGCTGGTGTTCCTGTTCTCTTATGTGAATATGTGCAGCGCCCCCTCCCCCCAGGAGGCTAAGGGGAAGAGCTGTAGGTCTGGCAGCTGGGGCTCCTTGGGGGTCCCCAAGCCCCAGGATGCCTGGAATGCCACAGCAGGCACGGAGGGGACGGCCAGGCTGTCCACGTAGGGGAACCCCCTGGGCCAGGGTCCTCCTACAGAGGTGGAAGGGAGGTGAAGCACGCCCCAGAACCCCAGCTCTGCAGCAGCCCCAGAAGGGCCTCTTATGTCACAGCCGCCCCCACAGCATTAGGGCCATGCCCTCAGCCCTCCTGCCCCTCTAAGGGCTGGGCTACTGCCCCCCCCCCCCCATCCTCCCAGGGCCTGAGCCATCCCCAGGCCGGATGGCTGCTCAGATTCCCCTCACCTTGTCGGACACAGTGACCATGCTCCTACCCCTCCCCACCAGGCCAGACCAGGATTCGGGGAAGACTAGGGGCCAGCTAGAGCCAGAGGGGGCGGTCTGCAGACTGTCGACCCGGCCCAGGGCTCCGTGATGTCATGGCGGGTGCTAAGGAGGGGGAGGGGGCCGGGCTGTTTTTCTGGAGAGTTGGAGCAGAAGTGAGACAAAGCCAGGCAGGCGGGCCAGGCGGGCGCCATGGAGCTGCGGTCTCAAGTCCTGCTCTGGGAACTGTTGCTTCTGCAGAGTGAGTGCGGGGTGGGTGAGGGTCCGGGGTGGGAGCACAGGCGGGTCTTCGGGAGTTTCCATTCTGGGCAAAGCCTCCAGTCCGAGCTTGAGTGCAGAGGGGTGGGACACTCCCACCCTGCCGGGAAGGGGCTGGTCTGGGGGGCCTCGAGGGAGAAGCTCGCCAGGATAAGGGCCCCCCCCAGGACCCGGGAGGGTGTGAGGATTTATGTTGGATCTCCACCAGAACTTTCCCTCACACGGATTAGGGAGCCAGAGGCTGAGGTGGTGGGCGCCTCTCGCTGGGGTCCCTCCTGCACCCCACTCTTCCAGGAAGCTCCTCAGGTCTGCACTTCTCCCAGTGGCCAGAAAAGGAGTAGGTTGGGGATTTAGGGGGCCTGGGAGTGGTGCGGCTCACAGGGTCTGTTCCAGACTCCCCCTGGCTCCCAGGCCCCCTGAGCCCGCCTCCTGGGCTGGCCTGCTGACCCGGCACATTCCTCCTGGTCCCGGGCGCTCAGCCCATCTCTGGAGCAGGAACTTGCTGGTGGGGTGCGGACGGTCCAGCCGCTCGTGCTTTGGACCTCTGCCCTTCGGAAAGGCTGAGGGGGCTCCGACCCTGAGAACTGGGTGCGGGGCAGGGCTCCCAGCTGTCTGAGAACCCTTGAGGGCTCGTGTGGCATGGCCCTCAGCAGGTGCACCTACCACGTGGGATATGAACGTGCAGGAGCCCCTTCCCCCCCCCAAACCAGCTTGGGTATCAGGCTTTGGTGCTCTGGGGGCCTTGCTGCAGTGATGGTGACAGTGGCCACCATTCCTGAGGAGGGCTGTTGGTCACACACACACACACACACACACACACACGCACACTCCAGAGCCGGCCCCACCGTCCAGCCCCAGAAGGGCAAGTGCTGTGCCACAGCCCAGGGAGGTGGCTGTGAGGACTGGGGGGGGGGGGGGGAGGGGTGCCTCCCTCATGCGGGGCTAAAGGAGACCCCCCTCCGCCCACTTGGCCTGGCCCTCCTGACTTTATCCCCACCTGTGAGGCAGGTGTTCATTAACACCCACCTGGCAGGGACTATAGAGGGACGCAGGGATCCAAGTGTGACGGCCCTGGGCCGGGTGGATGACGGGTGGATGACGGGGGCGTGTAAAGGTTCAGGTTGCGCTCCCCCTCCCCCAGTGTGACTCTCCTCTTCTTCTAGGCTCCGCTGTGCTTCTGTCCTCAGGTTAGTGACCACCCCCTCCCTCGTGCCAGACCCACCCTATACCATCCCCTCGGGTCCTTCCCTCCCCCTGACTCCTCCTCCCCACCAGTGCCCTCAGGGCCCGCGCCAGCCGCCAGCTCCGTGGTGTCCGAGTCCACCGTGAGCTGGGCGGCCGGCGCCCTGGCGGTGCTGCGCTGCCAGAGCCCGAGAATGGTGTGGACCCAGGACCGGCTGCACGACCGCCAGCGCGTGGTCCACTGGGACCTCAGCGGCGGCCCGGGCGGCGGCCCGGCCCGCCGGCTCGTAGACATGTACTCCGCGGGCGAGCAGCGCGTGTACGAGCCGCGCGACCGCGGCCGCCTCCTGCTGCCGCTCTCCGCCTTCCACGACGGCAATTTCTCGCTGCTCATCCGCGGTAAGGAGCCTGGGGCGCGCGGCGGGGGCCGCAGGGGCCGCGGGGGCGCGGGCCGGCCGCGCACCCCACCGCTGGGTTTTCTCTCGGGTCCGCAGGGGTGGAGGAGGCCGACGAGGGGCTGTACACCTGCAACCTGCACCACCATTACTGCCACCTGTACGAGACCCTGGCCATACGCCTCCAGGTCACGGACAACCGTGAGTGCGCCCGCCCCCGCCCGCGCCCCCCGCCGGCCCCCTCCCCGCCCGCGCGCGCTGACCCGCACCTGCACCCCCAGCCCGGGCGGCCGGCGCGCACTGGGACGGCGAGAAGGAGGTGCTGGTGGTGGAGCGCGGCGCGCCCGCGCTGCTGACCTGCGTGAACCGGGCGCACGTGTGGACCGACCGGCACCTGGAGGAGGCGCAGCAGGTGGTGCACTGGGACCGGCAGCCGCCCGGGGTGCCGCACGACCGCGCCGACCGCCTGCTGGACCTGTACGCCTCGGGTGAGCGCCGCGCCTACGCGCCGCCCTTCCTGCGCGACCGCGTGGCGGTGGGGGCGGACGCCTTCGCGCGCGGCGACTTCTCGCTGCGCATCGAGCCGCTGGAGCCCGCCGACGAGGGCACCTACTCCTGCCACCTGCACCACCACTACTGCGGCCTGCACGAGCGCCGCATCTTCCACCTGACGGTCACCGAGCCGGTCGCTGAGCCGCCCCCGCGGGACTCGCCGGGCAACGGTTCCAGCCACAGCGGTGCCCCTGGCCCAGGTGCCGCGTGGCCCCCCCCCCCCCCCACCCCCGGGCCCTGCCCCCCCCCGCCCCCCCCACCGTGGGCCGCGGCCGGCTGTCCCTTCCCGGGACCCGGACCCGGTGCACGCTCGGCGGGTCGTGCCGCGCGCTCCCTGACGCCTTCCCCGTACGGCCCCGTGCAGATCCCACGCTGGTGCGCGGCCGCAGCGTCATCAACGTCATCGTCCCCGAGGGCCGGGCCCACTTCTTCCAGCAGCTGGGCTACGTGCTGGCCACGCTGCTCCTCTTCATTCTGCTGTTCATCGCCGTCATCCTGGCCACCCGCCAGCGCCGCCGCGGAGGTGAGCTGGGGCTCTCCGGAGCAGGGGTGAGGCCAGAGCCAGCAAGCCTTTCCCGACCAGAAGCGGGATGTGGGGTGGGCGGGGATGGGAAGGCCCCTCAGGGCCTAGGGAGCTGGGGACGGGGCGAGACGGCACCCAACTCGAGTCTCCCTCCCCAGGCTACGAATACTCGGACAAGAAGTCAGGGAAGCCAAAGGGGTGAGTGTCCCCTCCAGGCTCTCCTGGGGACCAGAACCCCTCCACCCCCCTCCACCCCACCGCCTGCTCTAACCACCCACCACCCTCGCACCTCCAGGAAGGATGTGAACATGGCAGAGTTTGCCGTGACCACAGGAGACCAGGCTCTTTACAGGAGTGAGGATATCCAACTAGGTGAGGGGGGCCCCAGAACCAAGACAGACTGTGGCTCCAGGCCTGGGCTAGGGGAAGCACAGCCCCGCGGGGGGCGGGGCGAGGAGGCTCAGCCTGCTCTTTGCCTACACCAGATTACAAAAACAACATCCTGAAGGAGAGGGCTGAGCTGGCCCACAGCCCACTGCCCGCCAAGTACATTGACTTGGACAAAGGTGAGTGGCTAGGAGGGCGGGGCTGGTACCTCACCTCACCCACGCTCACTAGCCAACCCCCCCCCCCCCGGCGGGGGGGGGGGGCAGGAGTCCCTGGGCGGTCCTGCTGGATGTCTGCCTTGTGTTTACCCCACCTGTCCCCCTTGGCTTCCAGAGTTCAGGAAGGAGTACTGCAAATAAGGTGACCCTGGGCTCCTGGCTGGGCCAGTAGCCCTGCCGACTCCCGACTCCCGTCTTGGAGGATGACCTCCTGACCCTCACGTGGCTCACCCTACACCCTTCAGCGGCTGGTCCCGCTGTTCTGGAACTTGGCCTCGACCGGCACAGAGCAAGGCTGCCTCTGGACTCCTCTCCCAGGAGCAGCAGGGGGGCTCTCTGGGACTCTGCTCCATGCAGCAGCCCTCAGGTGCCTACTGGCTCCCACACCCACTGGTGGTCCTGCCCCCCCCTCCCCAGGCACAGCCCAGACCCCACCGATGTTCACCGACCCTTTGGGCTCTCCTGGCCTCCGGCGCTGTGGGCTGGGGCTCGGTGCTCAGATCAGCCTCAGGACTAGCACCCCCACCCCTCCTTCACCCCTTTTAGGGGGACCCTAAGGCTGGATCTGAGGATTGCACACTCCAGGCCCCAGGCTAATTCCCCTCTGCTCTGTGTTGGGGTACTTGGGGCTGCGCAGGGGCCCCTTCTCTGCCTTCCGCCCAAATTGCCTTGACAGTCACTGGGCTCCGTGTGACTTTTGACCCTGACCCCACTCCCACAGCCCCTCCCTGGGCTGGAGTCTGGGGCTGGGACCTCCTTCGGCCTGTTTTGGCTGAGGACAGGGGAAGGGTAAAGATGGTTCTAGAGTGGCTTGTGTTGCCACTCCCAACACCCCACGTTTGCTCCTCCTAGGAAACTGCCATCATCACAATAAAGACCACATGATTTTTAGACTCGGCCCGGGTATGCATGCCTCTGTGGCTCCTGCTTTATGTCCCGGGGGCAGAGTCTGGGCTTTGGGAACCTCAAAATGCTTTCCTTCATCTGAAGCCCTGCTGTCACTGCCCATTTCTTTGAGTGGAAGGTCTGAGTCCAGGTACCCTGGGAAGAGCCACATCAAGGTCAATCCTATGGCACTATTCCTGGTCGGTCGTGAAGGAATTTCAGCTCTCTTCTGAGGGTTTATTTGGACACGGAGGAGGAGAGCCAGGATGCGCTCAGAGGACAGCCCTCTGAGAAAGCAGATGCCAAAATGGGATTCGATGTGTGAGGGTAAAGAGGGGGGAAGCAGGAGTGGGCACCAAAGGTAGGACACTTGTGAGGGGGAGGGGAGGGGGCTGCAGGAGGAAGAAGACTGTGTTTCTCCAAACATGCCCCCCTCCTCTAAAACCCCCCCAGGGCAGCAAGGGCTGGAAACCGGAGGTGGTGTGTCAGTAACAAGCAGCTTAGGGCGCCCGGGTGGCTCAGTAGGTTAAGCATCTGACTTTGGCTCAGGTCATGATCTCATGGTTTGTGAGTTTGGGCCCCACCTCGGGTGAGCACGAGCCCCGCTTCTCTCTGCCCCTTGTGGGATTCTCTCTCTCTCCTCACTCACTTGCGCACGCGCTCTCTCCTAAATAAAAATGTGCAGTTTATGACTGTCGACATTAGGGTGCACAAGCCACCCACATGGAGTCCGCAGGTAACTTGGCATCTGAGCTCCCACTCTGGGGACGTGAACACCCCAGGGCTACTTTGGGGAAGGCACAGTTTCAGTACACTCACACGAAGGAAGTCAAAAGATTTGTTACTTCCAGATCCTAGAACAGCGGTGCAGTGAGCAGGGGGAGGGCAGTTCTCTATCCCAGATCAGGAGAGAGCAGAAGAGAGACTGCAGGGTGCCATACGCCCCTTACTTATAACGTGGCTGGGGCAGGGGTCACTAATTTTTTGTAGGCTCGATTCTGAACGGCCAGTTTAAAAGGCGCCTAGGGAAACACGAGGCAGGAGTTTGTGGTGGACACCCTAAGCTTGGGTTCTTAGCTAAATGTCTGGACTCAGTGTGAGCAGGCTTGTCTTGCTGGAAATGCCTAGACAGCACCTCAGAATGGCTGTTTTCTCACCACACAGCTGCAAGGGTCCCACAGTGGCAAAGGCAGGGAGCGAGGCTGGGCCAAGGGGCTGTGGCTTGCTTGATAATGGGCCTCCCTCTCAGCCTAGTGACCCCTAGCTCCACAGTAGCTGCACTGCTCTGACCACGGACTCACCCCTCCTTGCTGTGCGCCAGCCTGACCACATCAGAATCCACTCTGGAATTGTCTCTAGCCTCCAGCTACCAGTGTCCTATGACTTGGGCAGTCTGGTGAGAAAGAAAGGCTTGGGGGGGCCAAAGCGCGGATGGGGCGTCAGACCCCCTGCATGTACGTGACCAGCAGTCATTTATATCCGGCCTGCGGGATGCTGGGCCACTGGTGAGCTCTCGGGTGGGGACTATCTTCCTCCTTCCCTAGAAACCCAGCAGAGAGCCATGGGAGACCCTTCATCCAAGGCCATACTGCGCAGTATCCTCAGATTACCTCTGGGGAAACGGAGCCCCAAGGGGAGAAAGCACAGGCTTTGTTAAGTGGAGGTCAACCTCACAGATCCCTGCCCGCTCTCCCTGTCAGAGCGCAGGGGAATGGAGGTCAGCACCCTTGGCCCAGGCTGACCCAGGGGTGGTCCCCAGCCTGGGCTCAGGGACTTACCTTCTTCAGTCTGGCCCCGCCAGTCAGTGGTGGACTGATGGGCTTTCTCCTGTGCTGGTCCACCCTCCAAGGACAGCCATGACTAGGCAGATGGCAGAACCCAAGCTCCAGCCAGCTTCAGGGGGAGTGCTGGGGACACACCAGGAGGGGCATCCCCCTCAACATCACTCTTGGGTTCTGTCCTGGGGACTATCCTGTTCCTCACTCTGGCCAATGTGGGACTCCCTCTAGTGGCCTCAAGTTGTCCTCCTGGGACGGAGGCGGGGCGGGGGGGGGGGGAAGGCGCGGGAGATCCTTTACCTCCAGTGGGAGCAGCGTGTGGTTGTACCCTCCACAACCCAAGAGGCACTGCTCTGAGTCTCCCGTGGTTCACAGAGGACCCCAGGCTGGTTGGATCCACAGATGCAGGGGTGGGGATCGGGGAATCTCTTCACCTGCTACCAGAAGCACCTTGCCTGGGTACCTCTATGCACACGCGCGAGTGCACCGCTGCCCACGCTGACCTCCGCTGACCTCCGCTGTTGCCGTCAGCAGCACATACACGTGTTCACGCGAGCACTCCCGCCTTCACGCCAGCACCTGCATGCACTTGGCCCGTGTTTCTCAGGGCCTCCGTGGGACCCGGCAGAGGGCGCGAGAGCCCGGAGTGGGCGCGGGGGCGCAGAGACCGGGCTGTCTTCGGCTCACGGCCCGGCCCGAAGTATCCTCAGCTTCCCGTGGTGCCCGCCGATATGATTTTGAGCACCTGAGGACCCTGGGAGACCTCGCGAGGGGGCGGAGGACCCGAACCCCGGCCCAGCCACACTTCTGTGTTCCGCAGTGGACCCAGGGAGCCCTGGCCAGGGGCTTGGCGTTGCCTGGGGCGGGGTCTCCTTTCTGACAGCTGGGTTGCACGTCGAGGGTCCCCAGCCGCCTCCCTCCGGGGGACGCCCCCCTGTCCGCTCACGGACCGAGACCCTAGGCCCAGCGTGGGGTGAGACCCGAGCACATTGTGGACGTCCTCTCGTGCCGGGCCAGGGACCCGTGGCCCACGACAGCCGCGAGGGCGGCGCGCCGGCGCTACCACCTCCGCCCCGCCACTGCCCACGCGCGTGCGCTCCGCCCTCCCGCCCTTCCGCGCGTGCGCAGCCCTGCCCCGCCCCGCGCCGCGGGCGGCCGGGTGACGTCAGGCCCCGCCCGCTCTCGGGCGCCCCCCGGCGGGCGCGCTCAGCCCGGGGCCGGCG
>NW_026057585.1:104171838-104181037 GCF_023721935.1 Panthera uncia
CAGCGGCGAGGCGGCGGCGTCCGAGCCCCGGGCCGGGCCGGGAGCGCCGCGCGGGCCCCGCGCCGCCGCGCCATGGCGGAGACCAAGATCATCTATCACATGGATGAGGAGGAGACGCCGTACCTGGTCAAGCTGCCCGTGGCGCCCGAGCGCGTCACTCTGGCCGACTTCAAGAATGTGCTCAGCAACCGGCCCGTGCACGCTTACAAATTCTTCTTCAAGTCCATGGACCAGGACTTCGGGTCAGTGGGCCGTGGGGCCTGTGCGCCAGGACGGGTGTCCGCACCTGTCCGCACCGGGGCAGGGCCTTGGGGAATCTTGGGGCTGTGACTGGGGCAGTGCCTCCGCTCCCCGGGGTTGCCGTGAGTCCCATCTGTCTGTGGCCTGAGCTGGGAACGAATGATTGTCCCTGACTGCCTGTCCAGGAGCCTGAGAGTGCTGGCCAGTGTGCGGGAGAGGGTCCTCGTTTCTGCCCCCACTCTGGACCTGGGCCTGTGTGCCTGAGTGTGTTTGACTTTCAGGTGGTCAAGGTCCGTGGCCCAGAGTGAGCTGACGTCCTACCTTGGCACTTGTCAGACTCAGGATCCCACTGCCCCCCCTCCGTGGAAGGCAGGTGCTTAGAGCTGGCCTGGAGGGCTTGTGATTCATGGGGCCCCGGGGTCACAGGAGTGGAGGGGGGGGGAGAAGGAGAGGGGCAGTATCCCAGCTGCCCAGTAGGTCCCCTGTAGTTAGCATGGAGGAAATGAGGTACTCTGGGACAGACACAGATATGTCTGTTGGGGTCTGCAGAGGTTTCCAGAGGCTCAAGGCTCAAGTCCTCTCTCTGGACCCCTTCTCCAGGGTCCTGAGGATAGAGCAGAGATCAAGGGTTACTGGGGACCCTGGATTGTCACTCCACCTGCCCCTGCCTGAGTGTTACCGGTTGTTGGGTCTCTATCCCTGTTGAGCCACATAGTACTTGGGTTCCTGGGAGCAGCCTAGGCCATCTGCTGACTCCAGGCAGCCTCTGGGTCAGTGTCCCCATGTCCAGCCTTAGTGGTGGTTGTCTTGGCTGAGGGGACTTCCCGCTTGCACTGGGCTGGGCTTCTGGAACTGTGAGCAGGAGGCTGGCTGTCCACTTGAAGCTCTATCCGAGGCCTGACCTAGCACAGCCATGGGTAACCTGAGTCCCCAGCTCAGCAGTGCTGGGGGGTGGGGTACTCAGAGGCCTCATGGGCTAAGCAGGTGGGCCTGGCCGCCCTCAGGCAGCCTGTGTCCTTGTGTGCCGACTATGTCTCGGGACTTTGACATTGAGGCCATTTCCTGGATTCTCTGGTTTGCATAGATACTGGACAGCCCCAGGGCAGGTCACGCTGGGGCCATTCTGCAGTTCTCAGGGGGCCTGAGGTACACTTGGACAACTAGACTCTCTCGGGCACCACCACCACTGGCGAGAGGCAGAGAGTGAGGGTGTGTTCTTAGCAGTCCTGGCTGGGCTGGGGCAGCGGCCCTACCATGCGAGGGGTAGCCTGGAATCAGGGGCTGTGAGGAACACCCTGGTGAGCCTCCTGCCCCAACCTTCCTTCCCACTGTGGACCAGGGCCTGAGTTCCCAGAGCCTCATGTTCCCGGCCACAGCTGGACACCTAGTAAGGGAAAGGGGAGTCTGAGCTGTGGCCATGGCCACCTGCTCTGGGCCGGGTCCCACTCCCATTTTTGGCCGGGTGGGTGGGGAGTCCTGAGCCCACATCCCACTTTTCCCATGCAGGTCACAGCCATTCGGACCCAACAGAGCTGGGGAAGGTCTCTGGGCCTATGGTGGGCTGGCCCAGAGGTGCCAAGCTTTGGCTTTGGTGAGCCATGGTGCAGGGAGGGGTCTGGGCCTAGCTTTTAGATGGTGAGGCACACGTTGAAGTGCCCTTGCCACCGGGGCTGCCTTGCTGATTCCAGGCCTGGCTGGGCTTTGGCACTTAGTTTGTCTGCCTGGCGGTGGCCCTGGCCTCTCCATCTCTGGGCCAGGAGCTCCGGTCGCTGGAGCCACCTGCCTGTGGGCCGTGTGAGGGCTGTGGGGCAGGGGATGGGGGCTGGGCCTGACCCAGATTGCCTGGGTGAATGCCCACTCTGCCCTCCACAGCTGGTCCATCTGGGGTCAGTGCCTTAGTGGTGTCGGGAGAGGCCAGGGTGTAGAGGACCGGGGCCCCCTGGCCCTGGAGTCTGCAGAGCTGAGCTTGGGGGAGCTCTAGGCTCAAGAGGCGGTGGTGGGGGGCAGGTGAAAGCAAGGTGGGAGCTAAGGATCCCTGACTCGTGGGTGCAGGAGGGGGACTCTTGGAGGTCTCCCCGGTTGTGTCTAGTTTGCTCTGCAGCCTCCCGCTCCATGGTGGGGAGGTCTGGTTGAGGGGACCCTGTGCCTCTGGGGACACATTTGTGGCTAGCCCACTGGGAAGGGCTGGCCTGTGGCATGCTGTGGCCTCTGGGAGCCCTGGGGGTTCCCCTGGGCCTGCGTCTGTGCCCGGTTCCAAGGGCCCCGGGGGTCCCCTTGGGCCTGTGTCTGTGCCCGGTTCCAAGGGCCCTGCTCTGCAAAGATTCCTTGCCAGGGCGAGTCTGCGGGGGCGGCAGGCGGGGCCGGACAGCCACAAGTTTGAGGTTAACTGGGATCTCGCCAGGAATTCTGAGGTTGGGGGCGTGATGCCAATGGGGGTGCCCCTGGATGGCCACCCCGGAGCGTCGGTGGAGACTCCTCCTGAGGCCTGCTCTTCCACCTGGTGAGGCCCGGCCCAGGAGGGAGCCCCAGAATTGCTTGGAGGCATTTCCCCCAGCTCCACTGAGGCCTCTCCTACCCTTGTCTCTGCCCTGGAGCACCCAGAGATCGTGCTGGCCAGTGGTGGGCAGCATCGTGTATCCTGGGGAAAGCACTCGCGCCCTTGTCCTGGGGGCTCTGGTGCCCCTTCCCCCAGCCTGGCTGTCTTGGCCTAGCTGGGTGGGGGACTGGGATATCCCCCAGTGCCCCAGGCCTCAGGTGGAAGGCAGGATGCTCTGTCGTGCTGGTTGGAGGACAGGCTGGGGGGGGGGGGCAGGGAAGCAGGGACTCTGGGCCCTGGGGGTGGGGCGTCTGTACAGGGGTCGGGGACAACCCTGGCTGATTGGTCATCTCTAGGCCCTGGCCAGGTGAGCAGTAGAGACCTGGGGTGCTTCTGGGGCGTCTGCCCCTGGGGGAGCCAGGCAGGCCCTGTGGTGTGGGGGCTGGGGCACCCATCTGCCTGCTGGGGCGGGGGGGTGAGTCAGAAAGGGCGGGGGCTTGGGAATGGCAGGAAAGACTGGGCCACCTGGGCTGTGAGACAGGAATCAGGTCCCTCCCAAGTCTCTGTCGCTGCCCTCACTCAGAGACTGTGCTCTCCGCCTGCTGGGCTCCCAGGAGGGCTTGCTCCAGGGCTTTGTCTGCTGGCTGCGGCTGGCAGAGCCCCAGGTGTCCCTAGGCCACCTCAGGTCTTGCTGTGGTGACACCCTCTTACGTGGCCTCTGCTGAGTCCGGGGCTGGGTCACGGCCTCCCCTGGAAGCCCAACTCTGTGGGCTGTGGTGCAATCGTACGTTGGGGCGGCAGACGTGGGGCCTTCTCCCATTGGGGTGTCCACCTGATCGTTGCATGTGTGGCTGACCCTGGCAGGGTGCCCCATCCCGCCCAGGCTGGCCTTGTGTCTTTTGTCTTCTGAGGCCTGGGGGGTGGGGGGTGGACTTGGGCCTTGCTCCCTGAGGGGAGTGTGGGGTGCCAGCTCTGTGGGGACCTCCTGCCACCTGTTGCTGCCCAGGACTAGCAGAGTCCAGGTGTCCGGGCTCAGCAGGTCACAAGGCTGCTTCCTGCCTGTTCTGGCTCCTGTTTCTCCACTGGGCCCAAGTCCCGGGTGTGGAAATCTCTCTGTGTTGGGCAGGGTTGGGCTCCAGGGGGGTAGGGCGTAGGGGTGCCTCCTGCTGTAGGCCTGACCCTGCCTGCCCTCATCCCTGGGGGTGCGTCTGGGCCGTAACCGCTGCCTGCTCTGCCCCAACGCCCCTCCCCAGCTGCCCCTGTGATCTGTGCGGGCTGCTGTTCTCCTTGGCCCTCTGAATCTGAGACCTGACACCCCGCCCCCCCCCGCAAACCTGTGTCTGACCCCAGCATTGTATGCTTCCCTCCCGGCGTCCTCTGTGTCCTGCCTGGGTACCTTCCCCACCCCTAAACCCCCCTGACCAAGTGTGGCATTGAAACATAGGCCGGGGGCTGATTGCGGGGCATCGTGGCTGCTGGGGCTTGCCGGCCTCTGGGGCTGAGACTCCACGGTGGGCCCCAAAGCCTTGTGCCTGGCTGTGTTTCAGCCCTTGGGTTGGGCTGTTGCAGTGAGTCAGGGGGTCCGCTTCTGTCTCCTTGGCCAGTTAGATGGGTCAGGAGGGCTGTGGCCTGCCCTCCGTGTGCGTGTACAGGCCTGTCTGCCAGCCATCTCTACCTGCCTGTGTCCGTGTGGTCTGACTGACTGTCCTCACATCTGTATGGAGGCCTGCCGTGAACCAGGCCCCGTTCTGGGTTGGGGCTGGGGTTGGGGGAGGGGAGGTGGAGGGGAAAAGCCAGACAGAGGCCCACCCTCACGGATCCACACTGCATGGGGCACACAGCACAAAGCAAGATTAATACTTGCGTTATAGGGGGCTGCAGGAGATGACCCCCTGCTGGTAGAGGGTCGGGAGTTTGGACCTCTCTCTGACCCGGGCCCTGGGAGGGGTCCCCAGGAAGGGAACGTGTTGGGCAGCAGCATCCACAGACTGACATCTGGGCGTGGGGCTGTGTGCCCTGGGCCGGCACGCACCCTGGACAAGAGTGTGGGGAGGTGTTACCTCCGGAGTCCGCTGGTGTGAGCAGGCCCTGGTGCAGGTGGCCTCACGGCCGTGTCTGCCCACAGGGTGGTAAAGGAGGAGATCTCTGATGATAACGCCAAGCTGCCCTGCTTCAACGGCCGTGTGGTCTCCTGGGTGAGTCCGTGGGATGTTGGCAGAGGATGCTGGGCTACGGTGGGGGCTGGGCTTGGGTGAGCCCATGGGGGGGGGGGGGGGGGGGGGGGGGGCCGCAGGCTGGGGGGCGTCCCTGAGCCATCGCTCTCCTCCACAGCTGGTCCTGGCTGAGGGCGCGCACTCGGACGCAGGGTCTCAGAGCACTGATGGCCATACAGACCTGCCCCCGCCTCTTGAGAGGACGGGCGGCATTGGGGATTCCCGGCCCCCTTCTTTCCAGTAAGGACTGTGGGCGGGGGGCTGAGGCTGGTGGTGCTGAGGGGCCTGCTGCCGGCCAGGCCTTTCGGGAGGAGGGGCAGCTGACCAGGGACCCACGGGCAGTAGAAACTGGTCAGCGGATGCGGGGCGGGCAGAGAGGCCCGATCTAGGTAGGTGGGCGGGTGGGAGAAGGGGCAAAGAGCTGGGAGGGCGTCCAAGGTCCAGCCTGCCCTGGCCCACCCCCTCTCGTGGGCACAGCCCCAATGTAGCCAGCAGCCGTGATTGCATGGACAACGACACTGGCACGGAGTCCATGGTCAGCCACCGGCGGGAGAGAGCCCGACGCCGGAACCGTGAAGAGGGTAACGAGGCCACACTGCGGACGCCCCTGGGCCCCTATGGTGCACCCCATGTCCCTGCCTGCTCCCAGTTACTGCCCCCAACCAGGAGGGGACCCCGGGTGGAGGTCCTAGGCCCGTCTGCACAGGACCCCGGTGATCCCGCCCCCCAGCAGTCCCACAGTCACCTGGCCAGCTCCTAGTTCAGCTGGTGCTCGAGGCAACACGGGACCCCACGGCCAGCTCCCCTGCTGGCTTTCCCCGCAGCTGCCCGGACCAATGGGCACCCGAGGGGGGACCGGCGGCGAGAGCTGGGGCTGCCCGCCGACAGCGCGTCCACCGTGCTGAGCAGTGAGCTTGAGTCCAGTAGTTTCATCGACTCAGACGAGGATGACAACACAAGCCGGTGCGTGGGTGTGCATGCAGGTGTGCACGGGTGTGCTATAGGTGTACGCACACGGCGTGGTGTGTGGGGGCACGTGTGCGTAGGTGTGTAATGGGTGCGCACGTATGGGCACGGGCCTATGTGTGTGCATGGCCACATTCTACATGGGTGTGCAGGTGTATACAGCGGTGTGTGTGTGTGTGTGTGTGTGTGTGTGCGCGCGTGTGCATGGGTGTGTGTGACCCTGGACGTGTCCCTGATTGCACGGGCATGTGTACATGAATGGGCGTGTGTGTCGAGTGGGTGTGTTACAGGTGTACGTGCACGAATGTGCTGGCTCAGTGTCTGTGTCTCCGTTTGTCCTGAGAGAAGTGCTCCGTGCAGGTGTGGGGTGTGTACGTGTCGTGTGTGTAGGGGCGTGCACAACCAGAAGCTGAGCCTTCTCCTGAGCAAACTGTACCTCAGCCCCGTGTCTCCCACAGTCGGCCTGGTCGGGGCCGGGGGGGGGGGGGACAAGACCCAACGCCCATCACCTCCACTCCCTGCCCTGTGTGTGTTGGGGGGGCGCCCTGTTCTCCCCAGCTGCCGCAGCCCTGCAGCCTGTGGCCTGGCCCCTGACCTTCATGCCCCCCCAGACTGAGCAGCTCCACGGAGCAGAGCACCTCCTCCCGGCTCATCCGGAAGCACAAGCGCCGGCGGCGGAAGCAGCGCCTGCGGCAGACGGACCGTGTAGGTGGCAGCCAGGCGCTGGGTGGGGTCTGCCCTTCGGAAGCCCCCACCTGCACCCCCTCACTCGTGCCCCTCCACAGGCCTCTTCCTTTAGCAGCATCACGGACTCTACTATGTCCCTGAACATCATCACCGTCACGCTCAACATGGGTGAGGGCTCCGTGGGGCCTCCCCGGTGGGGTGCGGGGCGCCTGGGTGGGCCGGGCCCTCTCAGCAGACCGTGGGGCCTCCCCAGTGGGGTGCGGGGCGCCTGGCTGGGCCGGGACCCCTCAGCAGACACTTGCTCACCCCTCGCCCCCGCAGAGAGGCACCACTTCCTGGGCATCAGTATCGTGGGGCAGAGCAACGACCGGGGAGACGGCGGCATCTATATCGGCTCCATCATGAAGGGCGGGGCCGTGGCTGCCGACGGCCGCATCGAGCCCGGGGACATGCTGTTGCAGGTGCGGGGCTGCGGGAGCTGCTGGGGGGGCTGAGAGGCCGGCACCCCCAGCCCACCGCGCTGAACCCCTCCCTGCCCCCCCAGGTGAATGACATCAATTTCGAGAGCATGAGCAACGATGACGCCGTGCGGGTGCTGCGGGAGATCGTGTCCCAGACGGGGTGAGGCGCGGGGTGGGCAGGTGGCGTGTTGGGGGGGCCCGCACGGGGCGTTCCCCGTGTGACCTGCCCCACCCCACAGGCCCATCAGCCTCACGGTGGCCAAGTGCTGGGACCCAACCCCCCGGAGCTACTTCACCATCCCGAGGGGTAAGTGACCCCTCAGGGCTGACAGGGGAGGGGGATGAGGGCGCTCGCCCAGCCTGAAGGTCCTTTCCTCTGTGCCCCCGTGCTCCATTGTGTGTCCTACCATCCGTCCGTCCGTTTGTCCATCTGTCCGTTACCACACGCATTACCACACGGCGGCCGCCCAGCTGACCCGGTTCGGCCCATCGACCCTGCCGCCTGGCTGTCCCACACGGCGGCGCTGACCGGAGCCCTGCCCCGCTACGGTACGAGCCCCTGCTCCAGCGCCGTCACGCGCACCAGCTCCTCCTCACTAACCAGCTCTGTGCCCGGCGCTCCGCGTAAGTGGCAGCTCAGGAGAGCGGGGACCTGAGGCACCCGGGTGGGGGACCCGTCCTAAGTGCCCACCCAGCACAGTCAGGCGCAGGGCACACGTACGGATGGACACTGCCGACACGTGTGTCTGACCCGTGTGTGCCCTCGTGCGCACCCTCCTTCCGGTTTGCTGCCTGTGCGGTGGGTGGAAAGGTGCCCAGGGGACCAGGACAGCCCTGTGGTCCCTGCCCAGGGCTCTGTCTCGGCGGGGACCGGGGCAGTGGCCTGTCCCCCATGTGTGTGACCCCCGCCTGCTTTCTTGCAGCTAACACGACTAACAGCCCTGAGCTAGCGGAGGAGTGGCGGGAGGGGGGTGGTGGTGGGGAGAGGCCTGATCTCTCCTCTTGGGGGTCTGGCCTGCAGGGCGGGGGTGGCTCCACCTTGGTTTGGGCCCAAGATCCTGATGAAGCATCTGCAGGGGTAGGAGACAAGAGGTTCAATCTCCCCAGCCCACGCCTGCTCCCCGCCCCTGGGAGGGCCCATCCTGTGGTGGGCGTGGGCCCCACAGTCACGAGACGGCCTTGCCATCTGGGCTCTGTGACCAGAGACCCTACGCGGAGCCCGGTCTCTGAGACGGGTGCAGCAGCAGGGCCCGGGGTCCACCCCAAGCCCTCCCCCCGGCCTCAGCTGCTCAGGGCTGAAGAGGGGGCTCTGCCTTGCAGAGCTGGAGGAGGCGCCGCTGACGGTGAAGAGTGACATGGGTGCCGTGGTGCGTGTCATGAAGCTGCCGGACTCGGGCCTGGAGATCCGAGACCGCATGTGGCTCAAGATCACCATCGCCAATGCCGTCATCGGTGAGGGGTCCCCGCTGGGCTGGCTCCGGGTGGGCAGGGTCAGCGCCCCCAGGCTCCGTGCCCTGACACGTGCCACGGGCCAGGGGCGGATGTGGTGGACTGGCTGTACACGCACGTGGAGGGCTTCAAGGAACGGCGCGAGGCCCGCAAGTACGCCAGCAGCATGCTGAAGCGTGGCTTCCTGCGGCACACGGTGAACAAGATCACCTTCTCTGAGCAGTGCTACTACGTCTTCGGGGACCTGTGCAGCAGTGAGTGAGGGGCTGCGGGGCAGGGGGTCCCCAGAGGGCCTGCCCACCCCGCCCTCAGCCACCCTCCCTTCCTGCCAGATCTCGCAGCCCTGAACCTCAACAGTGGTTCCAGTGGGGCCTCGGATCAGGACACGCTGGCCCCGCTGCCCCATCCGGCCGCCCCCTGGCCCCTGGGTCAGGGCTACCCCTACCAGTACCCGGGCCCCCCGCCCTGCTTCCCACCCGCATACCAGGACCCTGGCTTCAGCTACGGCAGCGGCAGTGCTGGGAGTCAGCAGAGTGAAGGTGAGAGCCTGCCGGGCGCCTGGCTCCCTGCTGTCCCCGCCGCCTGGCTCTGCCCTATGTGCCCGCCCCCCCCCCCCCCCCCCCCCCCCCCCCCCCCCCCGCGGCCCC
>NW_026057585.1:104181137-104193900 GCF_023721935.1 Panthera uncia
CCCCCCCCCCCTGCCCCCCCCCCCCCCCCCCCCCCCCCCCCCCCGCCCTGTGTGCTCCTGCCTGCTCTGTGTTGAGGCCCTGGGCGTGCTCCTTCTGGAAGGGGTGAGTGGCTGAGGGGGACGGGGCGAACCCTGCAGACTTCGGTGGTTGTGTGTGTGCGGGAGGGGCTGGTGGTCCAGGTGTGGCAGAAGCAAAAGGCCGGGAGATGACTCGGAAAAGGGCGGTGGAGGGGCCCTGGGACACAGTGGAGGACAGACCTCCCCCACCCTCGCCGCGGCACCTGCAGCCCAGCAGGGAGCCAGAGGGGACACTTTCACAGACAACTGCGCATCCACTCTGGGATGTGTGGAGAGCTGAGGAGGGGCTTGTTGGAGGAGTGGCCTGAGGCTGTCTGTGTCGCTGAGACCAGGAGAGAGAGGTCAGGCAGCCAGCCCAGTAGACCCAGAAAGGGGTGGGAGAGAGAGGAGAGCAAGTCAGAGGGCAGTGGTGCCCAAGGGGAAGCTGTGTTGGGTGCCTGTGGACCCTGGATAGGCCCAGCTGGTGGCGGCATGCCCCTGTGGGCGGGAAGGGTGACCAGGCTGGGCCTGCTGTGTGACTCATGCTATCCCTTGCTTTGTGCTGAGCAAGCCTTAGACTGAAGGACTAGCGGAGTGGACCCTCCGGGCCGGTAAGCCAGGGTCCTGCCCGGCGTCCCTCTCGGCATGTTCCCAGCCAGCTGGCCTTCTCAGGCTCCCCGCTCTTCCTGGGAGCCCAGGACGGGGGCTGAGCTGAGTAGCTGGCCAGGGCCTTGGGGCTGGACGGAAGGCGGGTCTTTGTGTGTGGGGGGGGCCCAGGATGGCCGATGGGAGCACCAGGCACACAGGGCCTCACTGGTGCCTCAGGTCCTCAGCTGCAAGGTCAGGCATTGGGGTGAGAGGAGGCACTGTGCTGGCCCCGGAGTGTCCCTGCCTGCCGCCGCTCGCCCTGCGCCCCCCCCCCCCCCCCCCCCCCCCCCCCCCGCCCCGTGCTGCTGCAGCTGCTCTGGCTTCTCTGAGTGGGGTCGGCCCTGCCCTCCTGTCTGCATGGCTGCCCCCCTCCCACCCACCCTGCTTGAGACCACCAGGCTCTGCCCCTGGTTGCCCTGGCAACGCCCGGTTGTCCTGGGAGTGGCACGGCCTCACGCCATCTCGTTCCTCCCTCCGCTCCTTGACTCCAGGAAGCAAAAGCAGTGGGTCCACCCGGAGCGCCGGCGGCAGCAGCCGGCGGGCACTGGGCCGCGAGAAGGAGCGCCGGGCGGCTGGAGCCGGAGGCAGTGGCAGCGAGTCGGACCATGCAGCACCGAGTGGGGTCGCTGGCAGCGGCTGGAGGGAGCGTCCGGCTAGTCAGCTCAGCCGGGGCAGCAGCCCACACAGTCAGGCCTCGGCTGCCGCCCCGGGGCTCCCCCCACTGTACCCCCTGACAAAGGCATACTCGGCGGTGGGGGGGGCCGCCTGGGGGGCCGCCCGTCCGGGAGCTGGCTGCTGTTCCTCCAGAGCTGACGGGCAGCCGCCAGTCCTTCCAGAAGGCCATGGGAAACCCCTGTGAATTTTTTGTTGACATCATGTGACCGAGGAGAGAGTGCCTTCAGCTGGGCCCCATGGTAGGGGAGCTGGTGGTCCTGGCCGTTCCTGCACGGGCACTGCCCCTGGAGCTTGTGTGGGCTTGCCTTATTGGTGGCTGTCCTGCCTCAAGCCAGCCTGTGCTCTGGGGCACACAAGGGGCCATGTCTTGGGGCCCAGGCCTGGACAGAGAGTGGGAGCAGGCTGGGGGGATGGGCGGAGGGCAGCCCAGACCACCACGATCTGGACTCGGTGGCCTGCACATTGCTGTTCAGAGCGCCTTGTGTCCATGCAGACCCTGGTGAGGGTCCTCCACCTCCCGGTGCCCTTGGAGTGCCTCTGGGACTCCCACTTGCCCACAGAGCCATGCACAGGGCTTCAGACTAAGCTGAGAAGTAGCTGCTGGCCCTGGGCCCCCTGTTTGCCCAGGACACAGGCCCCACCACTCTCTCCTGGGCTGGGTCGGACCCCTCAAAGGTGGAATCAGAGCCCCCAGGCTCTTCTGTGGATGCCCAGGATAGGGATCTAATTTATTTATTTATTGTCTGGCCTGTGTGCCCTGGGGAAGGTGGTGGCCAGGTCAGCTGCCCCCCTGCCCCCGGGACTCAGACTGAATGCAGGGACACAGGTTGTGTCTGAAAGTGGGAGGGTTGGTGAGGGAGAGACAGGAGAGGCATGTGTTTGAGCTAGCAGTGGTGGGGATGTGACCCTGAGGGGCAGAGGGCACAGATGCACGCAGCTGCTGCAGGGGCAGGGTCTGGGGGAGAGGGGGTAGGCAGCCCACCCTTCCTTGCTGTCCTCAGGTGACTGCCCACCCACTCACGCCGCTTCCTTCCTGGCGTTTCTGGCCTGCACACATCTGCGCTGTAGATACTGTATCAAGTCAGAGTGTCCGTCCAGATAGTTAATAGAGCTGCTTCTGTGTAAATGCTATTTTAAAGACTAAAAAGCATTTAATTTTATGGGACTGACGTGTGGACTGTCTCTTCTCTCCTGCCGGGGTACCTTAGAAGACTTGTCCAGCCTCCCCAGGGCCTGGCTAAGAGCTGACCCAGGACTGGCCAGGTGCTGCGCTCTGGGTTCCCGGTCAGCCACAAGGCTCTGTCCCCGGTGCTGGCTGCCAGCAGCGTCCTGGTGGCTGGTGTTCTGTCCGTGGTGCTGCCTCCCGGCTCCAGGGGTCTTCGTCGTGGGTGCTGGCCTTGGTGCTGAGTCCCACCACCACCCTGCCTGGGCTCTGTCCACGGTGCTGGTGGCGGCTGACCCCATTTTACCCGCTTGGGTTGGGCCAGGGAGGGGAAGAGTTTGGGTGTCTCCCTCCCCCACTAAATGGGCTTCTGCCCTGCTCACTATTCCTGCACCACTCTGGGAACCACGGTCTGTCACATGCCTCTGCGGAGGAGTCAGCACAGCTGACCACCACCCACCAACCTCCCACCCCTGTGATGCTTGAGGTGCTGGCTGGGGTCTCCAGGGTGGGCCTGGCCAGGCAAATGATGCCCAGCTTGGCCTTCAGGTGGTCTGGCTAGGGGCCTTCCTGAGCTCTTGGCCTGAGCTAAGGAGCCCCGAGGAAACTTTTGTTGGCTTTATTCTGGAACAGTGGGGCTGGATCACCTGGGTAGGCCCTGGCCAGGGCTTGGCTGGGACAGGGGCAGAGTCTCTCTGGGGCCCCAGGTGGGTGCTGAGGACCTTCCTGAGTGCTGCAGGCCCAAGGATCATTGTGGCATCCAGGTCAGCAGTCCGCCTGCTGTCAAGATCTAGAACTGGGGGTGGTCTCAGCAGTTGAGGTACTGTCTGGGTTGCTTCATAAGAACTCAGTTTGGGGGCATCTCAACTAAGTCTAGTAGGCTCACTGCGGTGAGGTCACTGGATCAGGTGTCACTTGTTTTTGCCCCGATTCTCGCCTCCCCTGCCCCCAACTGCTGCCCTGTGCTCTGGCATTGTCTTCCAGGAAGAACTCAGGGGTGTTGAGCTCCGGCCGCTGCAGCAGCAGGTAGCACTTGGGCAGGTGGAAGGTGGCTAGGATACCCAGGGCACAGAGGAGGATGGCGCCCATCTGCACGGCAGGCTGGTAGGCCACGTGCACATTGGCAAAGAGGGGCACAAAGGAGATCCAGGTGATGAAGTAGGCCAGCATGGCAAAGGTGAGGCCGCGGGCACCATTGTAGCGGCCTGGCCGGCTCTGCACCAGGAAAGTGCCCAGGAAGCAGAGGAAGGCCAGCATGGCGTTAGTGGCATGCACCAGGCCGAAGCTGATCCAGGAGTGCACGTGGCAGTGCACCAGCGCCTCTGTGGGCAGTACCCGCCAGTCCGTCACCACCTCTGGCGGGAAGGCTACCAGGTACCAGGCACACAATGCGGCTTCTGCCAGCATAGCAAGCAGCACCACCAGCCAGGCCCAGGGCCCCCGCAGGTGGCCACGCATCTTCTCAGCCCAGCTTGGTGGCAGCTCCGACCCCACAAATATCTCGGCCGCTTGCAGGAAAAGCGTGCTCAGGCAGCCAGTGAGTGGGAGGTGGAACAGTGGCTGCTGGGCCAGGCAACTGGCAGGGCCTGGCTGGCCAGGGAACAGGAGGACACTGAGGCAGACCAGGCCCAGGCAGGCCAGGCCAAAGCAGGCCCGTGGCCCACCTGAGGCCTGAACCAGCGGGCTGTCCGAGTGCCAGAGGAAGAGCCCCAGGGCCGCCAGCGCCAGGCCCAGCGCCAGCGCCAGCAGCGCGAGCAGTAGCAGCACAGCTGGCTCCCCCCATGCCAGGAACATGGGCTTGCGGGGGAAGCAGCGTGTGCTCCGGTCTGGGGACCACTGGTCCTGGTCACACTGGGTGCAGAGGAGGTCATCTGTGGTGTGAGAGGAGAGAGGGGGCACTGGGGGGACGGGCTCTGCCACCACACTCCCACCTGCCGTGGCCTCAGAGTTGGACTTGGAGCCAGGACGTGAGACCGTGTGGGTCCCCGCCCCTGCTCAGCCTCAGGGAGGTGCTCACCTGGGTTGCGCTGATAACTGCCCGCCTTGCAGTCCACGCAGTCGTAACAGCAAGAGTGGAAGCCCTTCACGCGGCGCACCTGGCCCTCCTTGCACTGCCGGGAGCACTGGGACACGGGCTGCTGGCATAGGGCCTCGGGGCTCGGGCTGTGCTCAGCTTGGTGCACCCCCCGCCCAGGACCCGCGGACGGTCCCCCACTGCGCCCCAGGCAGGGCCAGAGCTCTCTCCCGGCTGAGGGGAAAGCTGCTGTGCAGCTGGGGACCGGCCACCCAGTGCTCACCTGCTTCCCCGGCGTGTGCCAGCACATCTGAGAGCGCCAGAGCTCCAGGCGGCCCTTGAAGGTGCCTACGGTGCGCAGCTTGGGCGTCGGGTCCTGCCACACCCACAGTTTCAGGTCGTAATCCACGTTCACGTTCCCGCTGGCGTCGAACTGCAGTGCCAGGCCGCGAGCACGGAAGCTCACGTTGTACATGTTCTCTAGGAGCTGACGGGTGCGTTGGAGCAGGTGGGTGGGGCCGGGCCCGGCCGGCCGGAGCTGCCGCCAGCCCAGATTCCCCACTGAAATTCCCCCGCTCTCGGGAGGGTGGGGGCTCCTCGGCCTTACCTGCCAGGGCCGCACAGGCTCCCGCCTGGGGCAGCCCGAGGCATTGCAGCGCAGGGTGTTGTGAAGGGCCTGGGCCACGCCATACACAGCCGCGTAGGCAGCGAAGGTCTGGTGGTGCAGCAGCCCCGCAGATAGGTTCTCTAGCGTGACGTGGTCACATTGGGGGCAGCGTGGCCCCACCACGTGCTCCTCCAGGCCTGGCTGTTCAGCGTCCAGCGAGGCGCAGAAGGCAGGGTCAGCGGCCAGGGCCAGGCGGGTCCGCACGTAGGATGGGAACTCCGGCATCGGGGCGCCCTGCTGCAGGAAGCCCAGCACGGTGCCCACCCCAGGCATGCCGGGCAGCGTCATGACCAGGTCTGAGGTCAGCCAGGCCTCACTGGCCACCCACACCTTGGGTGAGAGCTTGCAGCGGATGCTGTAGCTGAAGAGGGTGCGGGCCGCGTGGGCGGAGGAGAACAGCACCACCACCTGCACGCTGCTCTGGTTCACCTGGCGCAGCAGGCCCCGTAGGGCGCCCAGCCGCAGGCTGCCTGGTGGCAGTGGCACCAGGCCCTCATGCGCGATGCAGATGCCCCTGGCGTTGGCCAGGCCGGAGAAGAGGCTCAGGCCCTGCCGGCCATACTCGTCGTCACTACCCACCGCCGCCACCCAGTTCCATCCGAGCTCCTGCAGCAGCTCCACCATGGCCGCCACCTGCACTTGGTCGCTGGGCACCGTGCGGAAGAAGGACGGGAAGATCTCCCGGTTGCTCAGCCGGTCGGTGCTGGCGCCGTAGCTGACCTGCAGCGGCCGGGACGCACCTCCTGATGTGGGGGCCCCGGTGGGCAGGGCCAGTGGGGGTGGGTGGCACCGGGAGAGGTGGGGGGGGTGCGCACCTGAGGCACAAGGAAGAAGCTGAAGAACTTGCCGGTGACGAGGGCGAGCTCGGATGAGTGGGGCCCGATGACGGCCAGCACGCGGGGCTGGTACTGTGTGTAATTGCAGTAGGCGGCAATGTTGCAGCTGCCTGCTTTGGCCATGAACATGAGGCTGGGCTTCATGGCCACCGTGGGCTCTGAACACGTGTCAAAGAGGTCATAGCCCAGGTGCAGCCCGGGCAGCAGGGCAGACCCGTTGTTGATCTCCTCCACCGCCATCTTCACGGCCAGTGCCCAGAGCAGGCCCAGAGACGAGAACCTGGGGCCACACAGGGCTGCGGGTGGCTGACACCTCATCCCCACTCAGGAGCACCCCCAACCCGAGCCACTCCCAGCCTCGCTCCCCACTCCCTGCATTCCTACCTGGTGCACACGGTAGCATTGGGCTGCAGCCTGTCGCCAAGACCTGTACCCTCGGCAGAGCCCAGAGGGAAGAGCCCACCCAGCATATAGTCCCCCTGCATCCTGAGCTGCTGTGACAAGCACAACGTTGCGCCCTCCCCATGGTCCAAGAGAGCCGTGAGGCCCAGGAGAGCCGTGAGGCCCAGGAGAGCGAGGCCGGGCATGGCAGGGATGGCAAATGAGAGAACAGGGTGGGGGCCCCAGATATGATGAAGTGGGGTAGGGTGTGTGCAGGGAATTTGCTTAGCAAAGTCCTCGCCTGTCTGCACCTGATGAGCCCGGGGGGCCCCTGGAGACACCCTTGATTCCCCGCCCAGTAGGTTTGCAACTCTCTGGACTTTTTTTTTTTTTTTTAAATTTTTTTTTTCAACGTTTTTTTATTTATTTTGGGACAGAGAGAGACAGAGCATGAACGGGGGAGGGGCAGAGAGAGAGGGAGACACAGAATCGGAAACAGGCTCCAGGCTCCGAGCCATCAGCCCAGAGCCTGACGCGGGGCTCGAACTCACGGACCGCGAGATCGTGACCTGGCTGAAGTCGGACACTTAACCGACTGCGCCACCCAGGCGCCCCTGGACTCTTTGGTCCTGATGTCACAACCAGGCTCTCTGGCTGAGCAACCACGGACCATGATCTTGTTACCTGCCTGTGCCCAAACCGCTCTGCACCCACCCCATTCCCGGAAGGGAGGGAGAACACTCAGGATGTCTCTGGGAGAGGGTCCTGGGGTCTCCAGCTGGCTGTAGGAGGTGCCAGTGCCCCGAGGAGTAGGTACAGAAACATCTGTCTCCAGCCCTGGAGAGGGCTGTTAGCAGCCAGGGGTGGGGAACTCCATCTACAGCCTCAGGGGACAGACCAGCCCGCCAGCTTGGTCTCCACCCTGTGGCTGGGGTGGGGAGGGCCCCAAGGTGGGAACAGTGCAACTGGAAGGTCTGGGCTGTTGCTCTGCTAAGTGTCTGAGGCCTGGAAACTTTGGGGACCCTGAGCCTGGCTGTGCCCACACCGAGCCTAGGCTCTTGACACAGCAGGTGCCTCCCTCTGGGGACAAAGGTCACAGCTGGGCCTGCAGGACAGTGCATGCAAATGAGGGAGGAAAGGCCATAACCAAATGGGCCTCTGAAGCTGGGTCAGCACCAGGTGTGTGCAGGGGAGCCTCAGTGGATTGCCAGCATTCCTACTTAGCCTCTGGGCGCCTGGGGACCTGACACCAGGCTCAGGGGTGGATGTGCCCATTAGGCACCCAGAAGAACTGGGGGAGGCTGCAGACGTCCCCGGAGTGGAGTGGGAGAGCTGCAGGTGGACCCCACCCTGGCTGGGGCCTGGCAGATGTTTATAGGAGGTGGTCTGGCATCTGGTCTTTGCTGCCTGTGGGGAGGGCCCCCGCTGCATGGTGCTCTCGGGACGTGCACACACGTGCAGAACACACACTTGATGCGCTGTACTTGCACACACCACACACACAAACGCATGACACGTATGCAGTGTGTGGCGCCTGAACATTTGCATGCGCGTGTGTGCACATACGTGCAGCACTGGCTCTCTGGTCCTCGCGGACCCCAGGCCGTCCTCGCAGGCTCTGGCACCACACGGTGCTGCGGTCCCTACTGGGTCTAGGGTAGTGCTGGACAGGGTGAAGCAGCAGACCCGGAGGTGGCGGAGGTGGCACGGGACACCGCTGTTCGGGTCTGATACGTGTTCTCTTTCCGTCCCAACCACCGTGTGGCACAAGGCGGCTCCCCTTCCACGTTCTCCTTACAAGCTGTGTCGTTGGCCTCAGACCTGCCCTTCCAACCCAGGCCCTCGTGCGATTGTTTTCTCAACTACAAAATGGGGATAATGTGGACCTCGGCGGGGGCTCGGGGTGGGGGGCAAGCTAAAGCCTGCACAAGGACAGATGGGCAGCATGTCCCTGCCCCCTGCTGGCCGAGACATGCCACGTGTCCCCTTGGTTGCCACTGCCCTGTGAACCTGGCAGTGGGGCCTAAGCCCCCACGGGGTCACGTCTCCCCTTCAGTAAGCCAGTGCTCGACGCAGCAAACAGCCCCCGTCCCGGAGCGTACCGCCTGCTCTAGAAGGGGAATTTATTGATGTTTGAAAATCCATCACCCGTATCACACTTTCCCAGGGTCTCTGCAAGTTCACACTTACGCACATCTCCGTATGGTGGGTACAGTCCCCTTGGCATTGAGGGCCCTGAGCTCACAGTGAAGAGCCAGTAGGAGACGCTAGGCCCCCAAGTGTCTGGTGACGGCTGGCCTGTCAGCTGGGCAAAAGGGTCCAGGCTCTCTCCGTGTGCCATATCACCCCGGGTCTCCTGAGCTCTGTGGGGACGGGGAGGACGGAATGCAGCATCTTGTTGGATGACGGGGAGGGAGAGGCCAGAACTGGACCAGCAGAGTCATGGGCTCTCTAGAGCTTTGGAGGTGTGCTGTGCAGACTCACAGGCAGCTGCCTGGGGGAGCACCTGGATGACAGGGTGGCTGCAGGGGGCAGCTGCTAAGTGTGCAGAACTAGAGGCAGGGCAGGCCTCCGCTCAGGGCTTTGGCTCCTGCATGCTGCCGCTGAGGACATGTGGGACCCTGGCTAACAAGGAGGTGAGGGACAGGGAGAGGGCCTGTCCACTGCCGCCCAGGGGTGCCATCCCTGTCCTGGGGACAGCCAACCCCGTGTGGAGGGGCCCGGGCGCCTGGACCTAGGCACTGCACCCAGGGCCTGACACCGAGACGGGCCAGGGACAGAGAAGCACCTGCTGGGTGAGTTTGCTGGCAAGCAGGATGAAGTCTCTGCACTGTGGGGACCTGTGACTTCGCCCCATTTCACACACTTGGCTCACAGGCAGGGGGCAGCTTTTCAGGGTTTTGCACGAACACGGATACTGCCCTTACCCTCCCGCCTTCGGCACTTTACCCATGCGGGCAAGGCCTGGTTGCACACGTGTAACCTGGTGGAGGGTGAAGCCAAGGTGCCCTTGGGCAGAGCAAGGCAACAAGGAGGAGCGATGGCCAGGGCTTGCCTTCTCTGTCACGGCCCCCATGCCGCAGCCCAGAAGCTCAGCCCGAGCGGGCTATGCTGGGCCCGTAGCTCAGCTGGCAGGGGAAAGCGTATTTCCCATTCCTGGGGCACCCGCAAATCCCCACGGTGGGCCTGATGGGTCCTGGCTGCCCCAGCCCAGCTCTGGAAAGGAGAAACATGCCCCACCTCACCCGCTGGCCCTCAGGGCAGGTTCAGCAGGGAATGCTCAGTGTAGAGTTTCTGGGAGACATCGTAGACACGCTCAATGAAGGGCAGGGCCTCGCCCAGCATTTCCACAGCCTGCTCTGGGGACCCCACGTTCATGGCCTCCAGGAAGACCTTGCGTGTGGGCAACGTACAGAAGGCCACGGTGACGGCCCGGCGGATGATCCAGGGGTGGTAGGCAGCCAGAGAGGCGTTGTAGGAGTCGGTGCAGAGCACGGCAGTACGCGCGTCCTCGGGGCTGGTGCGCAGACCTTCCAGGAAGAGCTGCAGCCAGCGCAGGGCGCGGTGCAGCCGGAGCACCGTCCGGCAGCCTGAGTCGGGGTGCTGGGAACGACGCTCGAGGTCCACCAGCCGGTTGCCCACCTCGTAGGCCACCATGGACTGCAGGCTGCTGTAGTGCTCCTGCTGTGGGCCGCTGCACAGACGCTCCATGATCTGTAGCTTTGTGGTGACATCCTTAGAGATGAAGGAGAAGATGGCACCCAGGCTGTTCAGGAACCTGCTCGAGGGGAAGCAGGAGCTCAGCCCCGGGTGCAGGGGAGACTTCCCCCCACCTCCTGGGGTACATGTCCACGTGCCAGCAGGCGTGGTAAGGTTCGGCGCTGCCAGCCAGGTGGCGAACGAGAACGGCTGACCAGTTCCGGGCAGGCAGGAGCCTGGTGTGCACAGTGCATAGCATAGCATGCGGGAAGTGTGGCCAGAAAGGCCCCACCTTTGTGTGGGGGCCCACAGGGCAGTGCCCCTGAATGTACCTGACCAGCCCCCTCCAGCCAGCGAGGTAGTGATCCAGCAGCACCTCCTCCTTCTCGTTGAGACACTGCTTGAAACTGACTAAGACAACTTTCAGGTTGAAGTCCGACTCCAGGTCGCCCATTTTCCAACACACGCTGAAACACACAGGGAGCCAGGCTGGCGGGGGGGTTGTGTCCCTGTGAGTCAGCTCGCTCCCTGAGTCATTACTTCAGGGTGGGGGGAGGGGCAGAAAGCAACAGCTGGGATCCCGCTGCCCCCCCACCCCCCCAAGAAAGCCCAGAGTGGGATCCATCCCCCGGCCAGGCCCCTTCTCCCCTGGAGCCTGCTTCACTCTGCTTGGGCCACAAGCTTGAACTCAGTGACCTGAAGCTGCCCTTTGCCCGGAACACGTGCCCACAGATGTCAGCGTGGCCCTGTCGTGTCACTTGGCTTGCACCATCGCTGTGCCGATCTCACCTGCAGCCTGTGTTCCTGCTCATTTCTTGCTTGTCTCTCACCAGAGCACCTGTTTTTGCCAGTTGCAGAAACACCTGCTGAGTCCCTGCCCAGAGCCAATTGCTCTCCCAGGCACTTGGACGCCCCATGAGACAAATAGCCCTGCCTATCAGGGCAACATTCTTGGGGAGGTTGTCAGACAGAAACAAAACCAGAAAATTCCAACACGGTGAGCAAAAAAAAGATGAGTACTATGGAAAAAGAGACAGTAGAGTGAGGAGGAGGGCCATGAAAGGTGGCCAGGTGGGCTGAGTCCTTCCTTGCTCACTGCTGCGTCCTGAAAGCCAGAGCAGAGGCTACAGAGTCAGCACTGCCGGACAGACAGACACCAATCTTTTCCTACTGGAACTGTACAGGTCCCACACGGAAAGGCAGCTGGGTCAAAGGTCCTTCTACACTCTGAAGACAGCCACAGGGAACCTTCCGGAAGTGCCCCAGGCCAGAGTTCTGCCCTAGATTCTGCTCACGTTAATGCAGTCACTCCATAAACATTCAAGTGCCCACATACTGAGTGGGTGCCACTGGACAACCCAGCCTCTGCTGTCCTGGGCACCCAGGGTCAGCACTGCAGTTGGGCTTTGACGGTCCCTGGGGACTCAGCTGCACCTCACCATCCAGGATGAGCCCTCACCCCACTGGGCCTGTGGGTTCCGGGCCCCTAGTGCTGGAAGCCCTGCAGGGCTTCTCCGGGAGGGAGGGAGGGAGGCTGCCCAAGCTGTGGCAAGAACCCTAGCCAGGGCTAGGTGCCCTGGGTGCCCTTGCAGGTTCTGTCTTCACTCTGGGGGCAGGTAACTCAATGTCTTAAGACTTGGTCCTTCATTTCTGGGGAAATGGGCCAGCACGCCCTGCCCCGTCTACCACCCAGGCTGCCAAGAGCATCTGTTGGGGTCTCGTGGCTGCTGAGGCCCTGCAGGCCCCATGGGTTGGGCCACGTGCTTGGCATTGGGCGGAGCCCCCAGAGATGAGCTCACCCTGTCTTCAGGTGTGGGGGACAGCTGTGCCTGGCCTCAGGAAAATGGTGCTCTGGAGACTTCCGGCACGCCCCTCCCCTCTCTCAGGGCCTGTCTTCTGTCCACTGAGCAGATGGTCTCTGAAGCCTTCAGGGCTATGTTCCTGGCCACCAGACATCCTGTGGGCCTGGCCTTCCTCCCCAGAACCTGAGCCAGCAGCCAAGAGGATCTGCTGGGAACCTTTCAGAGCTTGGAAACAGGAAGGACATTGGCTGTGCAGCCGGGGCAGGCAGCCTGCCAGCTCTGAGGAGGTGATGCAGGGCACGGCCAAGGCTTCCCCAGGGTCAGCTCACAGCCCCAAGATCAAGTCTCGGCAGGAGAGCTGCCTGAGCACCCCAGCTCCATGGCTGACAGCAGGCTGAAGGTCCCCACAGGAGAAGGGGGCACTCACCCTGGCACCCCAGGCCCAGCCGGCAGGAGCGAGGCCCTGTTCAGGAAGCTCTCTAAGTCTCGTTCGGGAAGGGAGCTCCAGGTGGCACCGGGCTGGGACCCGGGACTCGGGAGCTCCGGGTGGCGCCGGGCTGGGACCCGGGGCTCGGGCAGAGTGGGACCCCAGTCCTAGGCGGGTCCAGCTCCAGCTGAGGCCCAAGGATTGAGCAAGAGCCCAGGGTCCAGGGAGGCGTGGAAGCCGAGTCCTCGGCCGCCCCCTCCCGCGTCTAGCCCCTTGGCGATGCCCAGGCCCACCTGTCCAGTTCGGTTGGTATCTGCTCCCCTGCCTCAGGCCCGAGCCCGCCGCCCTCCGCACACCTGCGCCGCCGTCGTTCACCTGCGCCCGCCGCCGCCGCC
>NW_026057585.1:104194300-104272226 GCF_023721935.1 Panthera uncia
GGGCCGGCGTTTCCGGCGGGCGCACCGGAAGCTGGCGCCGTTGGGATCGCGCCTGCGCTGTGCGGTGCCGCGGGTTGTGGTGGTCCTGGGTCCGGGATTTCGTCGTCGAAGTGGTCCCGCCGGCTCGGTGAGCGCAGAGGCGACGGGGCCTGGGAGCCCGCCCGACAGCATGCCCGAGATCAGGGTCACTCCCCTGGGTGAGTGAGGCGCGCTCGGCCGGCCTCGCGGTCGCGGGGCCGGGCGGTGGTGTGGGGACGAGCCGCGGGGGCGCAGAGGGCCGGCCAGGTTCCCAGAGGCCACAGCTGTCGTCCTCGGAGGCCTCGGGCCGGCTCCCGCTCCCGGCTCAGGCCCTGTGTGGAGAAGCTCGGAGGAGCACCGGAGGGACGGTTTTGGGGTCGGGTCCCGGCCCGCTGCGTCCCCAGCTTTCTTCACGGTGAAAAGCAGGCCTGAGCAGACTGTCTCTGCACCTTCTCCTGGGGCCTGCCCTCCGGACGCCGTCACCGTAGAGGCACAGGGTCTCCATCGTCGCTGCGCCAGCTTTTGTCCACATGGACTGATGCTTTAGGTCGCCTTTCCTCCCTGCCTCTGCTTCCTTCCGCCTCCTCCATCGTCTCGCACCCGTTACCTGCAGCTTCCCGTTTACCCAATACAGCCATTCACTCTCAGTTCAGCCCTTGTCTTACATGATCCCTGCGACGCTAAAAAGAAAAAAAAAAAAAAAAAAGCTTTGAATTTTGTAAAAGATATAAACGGACACTTTTAAAAGCCCAGACAGTGCAGAACACTGTGAAGGATGAAAGATCACTGGGAATCCAGAGTCCCAGAAACAACTGGGTTATCATTTTGGTGGCCAACCCTCTAGGTGTCTCTGGGCATCCTTCCAGCACTCCTGCTCTGCTGTTCCAGAACCTGCCTCCTACACTGGGCTGTGTGTGGGGAGCATTTTCCTGCACAGATGTTCCACGCAGCTGCATATCCTTTCTCATGGTGGAGCTCTTCCCCAAAACAGCCCACCCAGTCCTTTGTGTGGACCCTGAGCTGTTGACAGTCACGATGAAGGCCCCTGCCCCTCGCCTGTCAGGTCAGAGTACACATCTCTTTGCTGCCATACAGGTCACTCCTACAGACTCTGGCAGCTGTTGGCGCAGGGTCCCCTCTGGCTGCTGTGACCCACACTCTTCCCTGCCTTTGGCTCCCTTCCAGGGGCCTCTGCGGGGTCCTCCTTCCAGCCTGCCCCTTCACGATTTGTCCCCTGTTCTCCTTGAACAGTTCTTTCTACTGCTTTTGTTACCCCAGATATGCACCTGGATGTGCTCCCAAGGCCGTAGCACCGTCAAAGCAGAACTATTTCTCTTGTTTTCCTTTGCCGGTTTGTACCTCATGGGCTCTCTGGTCAGATATGGAGAGTCCCAAAGGCTGTCCTATCACACAGCCTTTGCACAGCTGCCCCCCCCCCCCCCATCCTGGCTGTCCCTCTCCACACTACTCAGAAGTCATTTTGTGGAGGACTTACCTGGTATGGTTCTGGAAGTTTTTGGGTTCCCTTCTCTGCCTTAATCTTCTCCATGACACACTCAGTGCGTCTTATCTATGTGGTTATCGTCTGCTTGCCCTAGAACATGAGCTTCTGCGGACATGGCGTCTCTTTTATTTTCTCCGGAGTCCTGCCTCTTTTTGTGTGCCATCGACTGTTCCCCATCTTCCTGCCCAGTTCAGGCCTCAATCCTTGCTCCTCGGGATTGTTGTGGGTCCTGGTGGGAGCGGGTGGCCAGTGTCTCAGAGCTGAGCTCTGGAGTCCGGAAACCGTCCCTGGCCCTGTGCTTAGGAGCCATGTGCCTGTGAACTGATCCTATGACTTCTGTGATTTCACGTCCTCTGTAAAGAGAGGCAGCCCTCCCCTTTCCCCTGTCACAAATGTTTGGAGGGCCTCTGGGCACAGCTTTAGGGCTGAAGATGTAGCAGTGGGCAGACAGCTGAGACACTGCCATCGTCCTGCTGGGTCAGGAGCAGGCCTTTGAGAGACCTTCAGGCCAAGGCCTGTGGCAGAGCTCTTGGCTAGGATCGCCTACTGTTGTCATGGGTGACTGAAGCTTCTCAAGGACCAGCCAGGGTCCTGCTCTGAGCCATGGCCTGGTCACCCTCGTGTGTGTGGTGTTAACGGAAGGTTCGCGTGGCTGGTAGAGGGAGGCTTGTAGGATCAGGATAGAAAGCAGGTCATTTGGTGACATCATGCAAGGGTATGTCCCTTTCTTCCTGGGCCTCCAGACCCCAGAGGAGATGACACATGGCCAGAAGAGATTGCTGGGATGTGTCCTGCTGGGGCTGGAGCAGCTGGTAGGACTTGAAGTCAAGAACATGGATAGGACTCAGGTTAAGTCTGGACTGGGGATGTCTTGATGGGGTGCAGTGATGGGGCATCTGCACTGAGGCCACTGTAGCTGGTCATTGCTGGACAGCTGGGGCCCTGTCTCCCCATGGCTGGACTAAAGCTACTGCACAGTGTCGCTCTGCAGTGGCACCACCCGGAGGCGCTTGATGCCTTCTGGGAGGGTCCCCACAGCTCAGATGTCACCCCAGTTGAGGTTTCACGAGGGGTGGCGAGGCCTCGTGGAGCATCACCTTGCCCCTATTAAGTGCCAGGACCACAGTCCAACACCTGTTGCACATCCCCTGGCCTTTGACGGTTGAGGCCAGCGGCAGCAGGTAGGCTGCTCCCTCGAGAGGTGAGGGGCGTTTTCTGTCTGACCTAGGTGGTAGTGGCAGGGCCTGAGGCTCGGAGGTGCGGTAGGGGAGGGCACATGGGCTGGAACCCGCTTGGCCCTTTGTCCCTTCCCTGCACATCTCCCTGGCCTGTGTGTGGAGGTGACAGCGCTTCTTGCCTCACCCTTTGTCCACACGGCAGCCGTGGGGATCTAGTTTCCCCAACCCGCTGAGGGTTCTGCAGGGCCAGGGACCCAGAGCACCCACTGGAGGCCTGAGGCAGGCGGCTGGGGCCATCACTTGCAGCAGCAGGGAAACAGACATGGGGGAAGTGGGAAGGGGGTGGCAGCACCTCATCCCACCTTCCCGTTCAGGAGCTGGCCAGGATGTGGGCCGAAGCTGCATCCTGGTCTCCATCGGGGGCAAGAATGTCATGCTGGACTGCGGAATGCACATGGGCTTCAATGACGACGTGAGTCCTGAGGGAAGGTGGAGGTCCCTGGAGGGACCTCACGCTGCCTGTTCCTTGTTGCTGTTCTCAGTAGGATCCCAGGCTTTAGAGCCTCAGGCTCTGACCCATAGAGTAGGGACAGTTTGGGCAAGTGGGCAGTGGTAGGAGGCAGGTGGGTCTGGGGTCACTGCCTTCCCTGGCAGCCCTGGGCCCCACCACTTGACGGATGGGGTACCCTGCGTGGAAGCGTTGATCTGTACCAGAGCAGGGGCTCGCGGGCTCCTGCAGGGTCATGTGGGGCAGCTCGGTGCTTCCCAGGCAGGGCTTCTGGCTTGGTTACTGGTTCTGTCGGTGTGACCCCTCCCTGGGTTTTCAGAGGCTGTGAACAGTCTATGGTCCTGGTGTGGCCTGCCAGGGTGGGGGTATTAGTGCCCAGGCTCAGCCTGTGCCTTTATTCCCCACTCCTGGGAGTCACTCCCTGGAGTGCTGGCTGCCCGCCACTCCCATCACCTGCAGACCCAGGGCAGCTGCGTTCTGACCCTTTTTCTTGGCTTCTCAGAGGCGCTTCCCTGATTTCTCCTACATCACCCGCAATGGCCGGCTGACCGACTTCCTGGACTGTGTGATCATCAGGTGAGCGCCCATTGGCTGCTGGTCATAGTGTGATGTCGGCTCACATCTAACCCCACTTCGGGGGCCCTAGTGGGCCCAGGAGAGCCCCCCGGGGCCCGTGGAGGCTGCAGGCTGTGGGGTGTTGCGGGCCCAGGTTCTGTTCCGGGTTGCCTATGTGACTCACCCCCAGGGCTGGCCCTCTCCACCTCTGGACGGTGGTCCTGGAGGCTGTGTCTGCGTGAGCTTATAGGTGTTCATGGTTGCCCCTTGACAAGCTTTGATCAGCCCTGTGGAGGCGAGGGGCGCTCTGTGCTGTGGGTGCCTATTGGCTCTGCCCCTGAGTGTCATGGATGAGAGCCCCAGGTGCCCCAAGAAGATGAGGTTGTGTTAGGGCAATAGGCCCGTGGCAGGGAGGCCACTGCCCCCAATGCAAAGATGGCACATTTCACCTTGAACCCCTGGGCTGCTTCTCAGACTTCCTCACTCAGCCTCTCAACAGCATTTGGCAGCGGTGACTGCACCCTCCCTGCTCGTCCTCAGTCCTCAGACCTTCCCATACATCCTCATCCACCCTGCCCCTGACCTCTAGTCTCATGGTCCGGCTCTTCTCTGGTGACGGTTGAACTCCCCAGCCTGGCTGAATGGAGCTCCTGCTTTCCTCCTCTTCCTCACACTCCACCCAGACAGCCCACAGTTTGTGGGTCCAGCCCTTTTCCTGACCTTCAACTTTGCCATGTGGCCAGATGACCAGAGCGGCCTCCTGCTGGTCTTCTCCCCGCACCTTGCAAGCCAGGGACCTGGTGGCCCAAGGCGGCCTCGTCCTCAGCTGCTTGTGAGGCTCCTGTGGACTCAGTCCCTTCTTGGACATGGGCTTGATGCAGCAGTTTGCTCCGTTTGTGGACCCACAGCACTCTGTTCCCTCTGCCCCAGTGCCTTCCTGGCCTGGCTCACGTGCCATGGGGTCTTTCCATCCATCTGCTGGAGAGGGCAGCTCTCCTGATGCCCTGTCCCCTTCTCAGCTACTTTCTATTTGACCGTAGAAAACGTACACCTCTGATGCAAGCATTACCTCTTTAACGCTCGCTGCTTTACTAGACACTCAGGTTGTAGGTTCCAGGAAGGTAGCAGTTTTCATCTGTTTTGCTGCCTCGTCACTCTGCAGCACTTAGGGTGGCGTCTGACACACGGTGGGGCCCTGGTGTGGAGGGGCTGTGGGGCGGGCTTGCTCGGGGAGCAGTGGCCCTGGGCTGATCTGTGTTGCACCCTCAGCCACTTCCACCTGGACCACTGTGGGGCACTCCCCTACTTCAGCGAGATGGTGGGCTACGACGGGCCCATCTACATGACCCACCCCACCCAGGCCATCTGCCCCATCCTGCTGGAGGACTACCGCAAGATTGCTGTGGACAAGAAGGGCGAGGCCAACTTCTTTACCTCCCAGATGATCAAAGACTGTATGAAAAAGGTGGTAGCTGTCCACCTCCACCAGACGGTCCAGGTCAGGGTCCTAACAGACCCCATCCCACTCTCTGTCTGATACTGCGGGGCCACTAGGAGGCAGCAGTGGGCAAGCATGTAGGGACCCAGCCCAGATTCAGGGTGGGAGGGGGGCGCTAGAGTGCCCATCAAGTGCACAGAGCTTCTGCTGCTCAGCCAGCCGTGCGTCTGAACACATGTAAGAAGGTGGAGACCGGACAGTGAGACGGGCAAGCCCTGGAGGGCACCCAGTACTAGCTGTGGAGTTTGGGCTTTGTCTCGGTAAGTGTCATATGTGGGTCGCGGAGGAAGGTTAAGGTTTTAAGCAGGCAAATGCAATCAAATTGGGTAAAACTTAGCACAAGGATTGTAGATTTGTCTGTTTCTCCTTAGAGTCAGTGGGTTTCGCTTGTTATTGGATGCCTATATATTTTGGGTTGTTTCATCCTTCTGGCTGAACGTCTTGTCAATACAAGTATGTGTATTTATCTTTAATAACGCTTCTTACCTTAAAGTCTGTGTTTCTGGTAACATTACACCATCCCTGCCTTTCCCACCTTTGGTTACTGTTTGCATGGCATGGCTTTTTCCATTGCTTTATTTTCAACTTTACTACAACACGTTTCAGATGTTTTTTTAATTTGTTTTTATTTTTTAAGTTTATTTATTTTGAGAAAGAGAAAGACAGTGTGCATGTGTGTGGGGGGAGGGGCAGAGAGAGAGAGAGAATCCCAAGCAGGCTGTGTGCTGGCAGCATAGAGCCCAATGTCATGAACTGTGAGATCATGACCTGAGCCGAAATCAAGGGCCAGACACTTAACCGACTGCGCCATGCAGGCGCCCCTGCATCATGTTTTAAATGTAGCTCTTTTAAGTGGCATGTAATTTGTTTTTGTTTTTGTTTGTGTATGGAAATTTCCTACTGTCATGTGTTCACCATTGAATTTAGGATCTTGGTCTTTCCATTTTGCCTTTGTATAAGGCCAAAGGAGAGACATTGGCTACTTTGACAAAACCTTCAAGCGAACTCCAGGAGTGTCACCAACAGCATGACCTTTGTGACCAAATCCAGCAACCGGAACTTCATAATTTTCCTCAATAAAATTCAAACAGCCATCATTGGGTACAAAGGCTGAGATTTCTTTTGTCGTTCTTGATCAGCTGGACCCTGATACACTTCCTGATGGCAGAATTTGGCTGTCTGGTTTCAACCCCTACTTTTTCCGGCACATTCCCTGTGCATGGGAAGCGCCTCCACAAGGGTTGGCCTTCAGGCCCCACGGGCCTCCTTGTCCTGTTGGCTTTGCTGCTTCTAATCTTGTCTGTGGCTGGGGACCATCCTGGCAGTGTGAGGACTGACACTAGCCTGTCCTGCCGGCACCATGGGCCTGAGCAAAAGAGCTGTTGGTTTCTTTTTCTTTCTTTCTTTCTTCCTTTTTTTTTTTTTTTTTTCTTTTTAAAAAATCTAGCTTGATAACCTGTCCAGATGGAGCGTTTGGACTCCACATTTAATAACTTTGAGCTTAGCTCTACCTTCTTACCATTTGCTTCCTATTTGACTTGTCTGTTCTATGTTTCTTCTTTCCATTATTGCCTTTTTCGGATTAATTTTTTAAAATTTCTGCTTCTCTTTTATTTGGTTAGTAACTTCACGCTCTTCTCATTCTTGTAGTGGTAGAGGCTACAAAACGCATTTGTGACGACGCTCTAAGGTACTTGGAGCTTTCGCCTCTATGTATTGGAAAGCTCTTAGAACGTCGTAAATCTGCTTGTCCCTTCCCTGACTTAGGCTGTCGTTCGCCTTGACTTTGATTTGCTCGGTACACGGGAAACTCAGCAGGACTTCTTGACTAATTCCGACAAAGTCTTCTCTGTGTTTACCCTCTCTACTTCTTGTGTTGTTCACTTTCTAATTTGTCTTCCTGCTAGAGAACACCAGTGTGGATCGGTGGGTGATGCATTCTATTTATTTATTCTTATTTTTGTTTTTATTTAAAAAAATTTTTTAGAGGTCGCGGGGGAGAGAGAGAAAGAGAGAGAAAGAAAGAGAAAGAGAAAGAATCTTAAGCAGGCTTCATGCTCAGCGCAGAGCCCAACATGGGGCTCAGTCCCACGACCTGGGATCATGACCTGAGCCGAAATCAAGAGTTGGATGCTCAACTAACTGAGCCCCCAGGCGCCCCCACGAATCTCTTTTATTTGTTTGCAGATGGGTCTGCTTCACCCTCATTCCTGAAGGACTTTTTTCATTACGTGTGGAATTCTAGTTTGGCTGTCATTTTTTTCTTGGTACTTTGGATGTGTCTTTCTATTCACTGTTTGGAAGAGCATCTTTAATCTTAGACTGCTTGTAGGGTTGTGTTCTTCTCTTTGGATTTTGGGGGGTGGATTTTTGGATGCTACGATGGGCCTGAATGTTGTTCTGTTCTCATTGAATCTGCCCAGGTGTGAAGCCTCTTGGATCTGTGACCTGATGTCTTTCATCAGGTTCTTCCAGTGTTACTCCTGCCTGTTGCTCTCCTCCAGCCCAGGGCTCCAGATGGCAGAATGTTAGGCCTCTCACTTCAGACCTTCCCTGACGCTTTTGTCTTTCTGTGCTTCGTGCTAGATAGTCTTTCCTATATATTTTAGCGCATTAGTACTCTGATTATATGCAATGTGCTGTTAAATTCATATATTGAATTCTTTGAGTTATTATGATTTTTGGTTTAGATTTCCACTTTTTAAAATGATTTCTAGGGGTGCCTGGGTGGCTCAGTTGTTTGAGCATCTGACTTCAGCTCAGGTCATGATCTCATGGTCTGTGGGTTCAAGCCCCTTGTTGGGCTCTCTGCTGAAGCATGGAGCCTGCTTCAGATCCTCTGTCCCTCTCTCTCTTTGCCCCTCCCCTGCTTGTTCTCCCTTCAAAAATAAACCTTAAAAAAAAAAAAGATTTCTAGTTTTTTGGTCAACATCCTGGGTCCTTTTTATGTCTCTCAATGTATTAGTCACAGCCCTCTTAAAGTCCATGTCTGAAAACTCTAGGAGCTCTGAGTCTGCTTCTCTAGACTGTTGTTTTGCTTTCTGTGGTGGTGTCTCGTCTTTTATGTCTGGTTGCTCTTGGTTGAAAACTGGACGTTGTGTGTGAGAAACAGGAAATGATGAAACGTGATGAGAACCATGTTCCCTTCTGCCCTCTGCCTCCCCAGTGTCCACCTCCCTGGCCCCTTTGCCATCGTCTTCAACCCAGCATAGCCTGCAGACCTGAGTTGAGGCCTCTTCTCTGTAGGTGGATGATGAGCTCGAAATCAAGGCCTACTATGCAGGCCACGTGCTGGGGGCAGCCATGTTCCAGATTAAAGTGGGCTCAGAGTCTGTGGTCTACACGGTCAGTGGAAGCACCTGGGGGCACTGGAGGGACTGCCTGGCCGGGGAGAGGAGGCACCTGCCTTATTGCCACATTCTTTGCCAGGGTGATTATAATATGACCCCGGACCGGCATTTGGGGTGAGTAGGCTATGTGTTTGTTTCTTCCTGTGTGGACCCCCCTAGGAGTGCAGTGATGCACAGGGGTGTGCTGGGTGCCTTCAGTGTCCACCATGTGTCCTCTGTGCGTGGCAGAGTCTCTTCCTCCTGCTTGTCAGAGCGTCAAGGGAGGCTATGGCTGGGGTCCGTTTTGTTGCTCCTAAGCCTTGAAGCCTAGCCTTGCAGCCATGTGGATTGTCTACCTTGGCCCACGCCCGCCTCTGTCATAGAGCTGCCTGGATTGACAAATGCCGCCCCAACCTGCTCATCACAGAATCTACATATGCCACGACCATCCGGGACTCCAAGCGCTGCCGGGAGCGAGACTTCCTGAAGAAGGTCCACGAGGCTGTGGAGCGTGGCGGGAAGGTAGCTGGTGCAGGCGGGGCTCTGGGCCTTGTGCCCACCCGACCATGCTACATGGTCCTTCGCCACCTCCGGCATGTCAGGGGACGGGTGCCATGTGTTCTGGGTGTGTAGGGAGGAATGTGTTCTCAGCATTAGGAAGAAAAACTTCCCTGAAGACCACGGGGGTTCTTATTCATCCCTTATCTCAGATCCCAGCCCAGGGCTGGCCAGAGCATCCACCGCAGTCAGTTTTCGATGTATTGTGGCTGGGAGCAGGACTTGAGGGCAGAGCGTGGGGCCTTACCTGTGGCCTGCAAAGGGCCTCTGACTCTCGGGGATACCTGGCCATGCCCTCTCAGTGGACGCAGGCCCTGGCCATCAGAGCTGCCAGCAGGGCCAGTGTTTATAGTAGCCGCTTCCTGAGAAGGCAGCCACAGGGAACCACCTCCTGCCCACTGTGATCAGAGGTGGCTTTAACTTGGGTGGGCAGCATGGCCAGGGGTTCCTGCCTGAGCCAGCCTTGCCCTTCCCCTGCAGGTGCTGATCCCTGTGTTTGCACTGGGCCGCGCTCAGGAGCTCTGCATCCTGCTGGAGACCTTCTGGTAGGTGGTAGCCAGTCGGTTTCTGGGAGCCCTGGCTTGAGTGGGTGCCAGCGGCATGTCCATGTCCAGCTCTAGGCAGAGTATAGTTAGGGTACGTGACATCTGTTGGGGCGCCTGCCTGTACCGGGCCCCCCAGTCACGTGCCTACGTCCCCTCTGTGGGACCTGGATGTGTAGGAGGGAGCGGGCAGGGGGTGATTCCTTCACGGATGCAGCCTGGGCTGGGGTGTGAGGGGGACGCGGGCTGGCCCTGCCCCGGCAGCTCCTCCACCGTGGCCCTGGCGCGGTCCGCAGGGAGCGCATGAACCTGAAGGCCCCCATCTACTTTTCCACGGGCCTCACGGAGAAGGCCAACCACTACTACAAGCTCTTCATAACCTGGACCAACCAGAAGATCCGGAAGACCTTTGTCCAGAGGAACATGTTTGAGTTTAAGCACATCAAGGCTTTCGACCGAGCATTTGCTGACAACCCGGGTCCGATGGTGAGGCCCTGGCCAGGAGGGGGTGGGGATGGCTGTCCTGTGCCCGTGGTAGCCAAGTTGGGCCGAGGCAGCCAGCGTTGGCTGTCTACATGTGTGCACCTTCTCCGTGTCTGGGACGTGTGAGTGGTCCCTGCCTGCAGGTCTCCCTCAGGGAGTGGGGTGCACTGTGCTGAGGGAAAGATGGTGGGGTGGTCAGAAGATGGGGCCGGTGGTGGGGGCAGGGTCAAAAGACTCTGAGGGCAGAGGAGGGGCTAGACTCGTGGCCAGTGCTGGTTCTTTGGCAGGTGGGTGTCCACTGCCCTGACTGTCCCCTGCCTGCCCTGCAGGTTGTTTTTGCCACACCAGGCATGCTGCATGCCGGCCAGTCCCTGCAGATCTTCCGGAAGTGGGCAGGGAATGAGAAGAACATGGTGAGGGATCTGGGCTCCAGGTGTAGCTCCCAGGAGGGCCTATGAGGTTGGGCAGAGGTGGGGGAGCAGAGGCTCCGCCCGGCTCAGATCCCAGCCCAGGGCTGGCCAGAGCATCCACCGCAGTCAGTTTTCGATGTATTGTGGCTGGGAGCAGGACTTGAGGGCAGAGCGTGGGGCCTTACCTGTGGCCTGCAAAGGGCCTCTGACTCTCGGGGATACCTGGCCATGCCCTCTCAGTGGACGCAGGCCCTGGCCATCAGAGCTGCCAGGACACTGCTGTTGTCAGGACGGGGCTCGGTATCCCAGGGCCCTGTGTCTGACCCGGGCAGCTCCCACCCTTGCTGTGTGTCGGCCCCTCTGCATCGGGCAGTAAAGCCTTCTGGCTTCCCTAGCTGACGTGCTACTCAGGCCTGGGATGGGGAACTGCTGGCAAGGGGAAGGGGCCATCAAAGGTTCGGGTTTAGACAGGCAGCAGGGGTGGGGTGGAGAGACAGAGAGAAAGCCCGAGGCAGGAATGGGGGGGGGGGGTGTCCTCTGCAGGGTGGCCGCCGGCTCCACGCCTCACTGCCCCACAGGTCATCATGCCTGGCTACTGCGTGCAGGGAACCGTGGGCCACAAGATCCTCAGTGGGCAGCGCAAGCTGGAGATGGAGGGGCGGCAGGTGGTGAGTCCCCACTTCCTGATCGCTCCACGGGCCCCACCTTGGCTCGCTCGGGAGCCCTCTGAGCCTTTGCTTGTGGTAAGGGCCTGTGTGCACTGTGATTCTGCAGCTGGAGGTCAAGATGCAGGTGGAGTACATGTCCTTCAGTGCCCATGCCGATGCCAAGGGTATCATGCAGCTGGTGGGCCAGGCGGAGCCCGAGAGCGTGCTGCTGGTGCACGGGGAGGCCAAGAAGATGGAGTTCCTGAAGCAGAAGATTGAGCAGGAGTTCCGTAGGTTGGGGTGGGGGGTGGGGGGGCGCGGGCTGCCACGGGATGTGGGGGGGGGTGTGGGGAGGGCTTGGGGGGGCACGGGGGGGTGTGGGCTGCCACGGGATGTGGGAGGAATGGGGGGGCGCGGGCTGCCCATGGGGTCAGCATGGGCAGAGCCAGCTGATCCCGACAGGCTTTCTGCCCCTCCCCCTCCGGCCCAGGGGTCAGCTGCTACATGCCAGCCAATGGTGAGACGGTGACACTGCCCACAAGCCCCAGCATCCCTGTAGGCATCTCGCTGGGGCTGCTGAAGCGGGAGATGGCACAGGGTACGCAGGGCAGGGCAGGGTAGGGCAGGGCAGGGCAGGGCAGGGGAGCGGCTCAGCGGGTGGACCCGATGGCAGCTCCAGTCCTCGCCCCTTTCTCCACAGGGCTTCTCCCTGATGCCAAAAAGCCCCGGCTCCTGCATGGCACTCTGATCATGAAAGACAGTGTGAGTGCGCGTGGGCGGGGGCACGGCGGGGGCGGGCGCTCCATGCCCCCTGACCTGCCCCTGTCCCGCAGAACTTCCGGCTAGTGTCCTCAGAGCAGGCCCTCAAGGAGCTGGGTCTCGCCGAGCACCAGCTGCGCTTCACCTGCCGTGTCCATCTGCACGACCCTCGCAAGGAGCAGGAGACAGCCATGCGGGTCTACAGCCACCTGAAGAGGTAGGTACCCAACCCTTTCCGGCCCTGGGGCGGGTAAGAAGAGGGGTACGAGGCAGGTCTCACAGTGCTTCCCCACAGCGTCCTCAAGGAGCACTGCGTGCAGCACCTTCCCGACGGGTCCGTGACCGTGGAGTCCATCCTTATCCAAGCCGCGGCCCACTCCGAGGACCCAGGCACCAAGGTGCTGTTGGTCTCTTGGACCTACCAGGTGAGTGGCCTCCAGGGCCCGGTACCCGGCAGGTCAGGATAGGCGGGGTTACCCCATCACCTTGCTCTGCCCAGGTATGGTGGTCAGGGAAGGTGAGATGACTGCCCCCTCTTGCATCTGGCTACAGGATGAAGAGCTGGGAAGTCACCTCACGTCACTGCTCAAGAAGGGCCTACCCCAGGCCGCCAGCTGATCACCAGCCAGAGGGCCCTAGGCTTCCCTCTAGAGCCATGTCTGTGCCTCAGGTCTTCCCTGTGTCCCTGGATGTGGAGCCCACGGCTGGTCACAGCACTTGTCTGTGAGGACACAACCAGCGTTATGTGCCTACGTGATTGGCCAGTTCTGGCTGAGGAAAGAAATAGGCCTGGGGACTTCATCACCCTTTATTTCTATTCCTGAGCCCCCAAGAGATGGGTGGTTGCTCCTGAGGTATTTTGTCCAGTAAAAACAGAACCAAAGACCACATGGGTGTTCCCTTCTTGATGACCAGACCTTTTTCCTGCAGTCTACCCAGAGCAGCCCACCTGGGGCAGATCGGGGTACCCAGGAAGGTGGGGATTTCTGGAAGGTACGGGCCAGTGGGAGGCAGGAAGCCTGCTGTGGCTCCGGATGGCCAAGTGCTGGTCCCTCCTGCTCCATGGCATGCAGAGCTGGGCAGGGTCCAGTGGCAGGGCCTAGTATGTCACAGCTGCCCTGATCTCACCTGGGCATCTGGGGATTATCTGTGCCTCCCATGTGGTGAATCCTGCAGGGCACAGGAGGTTTTCTACAGGGGCTGGGCCTGTCCAGGCCACAGCTTCCTCTGGGCTGCAGAGCCTCTGCCTGTCAAGGCCCTCCCCGCTCCCTAAGGCGAGCCCCCTCAGCCTCCCTCCCTACTGGGAACTTGATCACAGGGGCCGGGTCAGGAGTATGGCTTGGGGCTAAGGGCCCAAGGGAAGGAGACCCCTCACTCCAGGCTGCCTGCTTTTGGGAGCAGCTGGAGACTTTTTGTCCAACTTGGTTGGGGCTTCCTTGCCTCCAGGGCCCTGGCTTTCCTGCTCAACACAGGCTGGATTCCCACCTGTTAGGACAGAGGAGAGCTGCAGCTGTGCTGCTACCAGGAGCCCCTCCTCCCATCAAGCACCCCACCTTGGGAGGGGCTCAGTCATTGGGGTGCATGCAGGGACTTTTCCAGGCTGTCTACCCTTACCGAGACTCCCGTACTGCACGGACTTGAGGAATAAGCCGTGGGCCGGGGCCACACGTGTCTGGTGTCTGCCGAGGGGGTCCCGGCTTTCCAAAATCACCTTCACTTGAGCGGGCATCAGAGCTCCCAGCCCCACAGCCACCAGCACAGCTGTCATTCTCCGAACCTGCAATCCGAGGCCAAGACTGCCATAGTGACCCAGCTCCTCGGGTCCGCCCCCACCCCTGGAGGCCCAGGCAAAACCCACCTGTCTGTACAGAAAGGACTGGCTCTCAAACTCCAGGTTCCAGAACTGCAACCTAGAGATAGAGGCACCTGTGACGCCTGGGCCAGGACAACCCCCAGTCTGCACTGTGGCCCCAGAAGAGGGGGGCAGGGGGAGGGAGCTAGGAAAGACTGGCTTCCACTCTCTCTTCCACCCTAGGGGCTTCCATTGGCCACCCTGCCCTCAAGTGAAGCTGCTGGGAGAGACCTTGTGAACGGGAGGGGCTGCAGAGCCTTCTGAGAGGCCTAGGCAGTGGAGACCGGGCTCTCCGGTGGAGGTGCTGCTGAGGCACAGGTCCTAGGGCAGCTCTGGGGCAGGGAGGTGAGCATGACCAACTCATCTACCAGAGACCCAAGGCCCAGGGTAGGGGTTCTTCAGCTGATCACGCAGAAGTTCCTCCTCCCTTCAGTGCAGGCTCAGACTGAGAAGGTTTGGGAAGCCAACAGCCGACATCTGGCCAGAGGCCCCAGAAACAGTGGAACCAACCGCCTGCCAGGTAGTGCTGGGACCACTGGCCTGGTGCTTCTCTTCCAGCAAAGTGTTTTCAGCAGCTGCCAAGATCCATCTACTAGTCCACAAGCCGTGGCTGGACAGGGCTGGGAGCCCTTGGAGAAAGCATTCTCTGTTCCCAGTGTGGCAGGACCCCAGCCCAGGGCGGGGAGGGCACAGCTGTAGGTTCATGGTTGTTGGGGCCATGCCACTTAGCTGACTAGCATCTCCCCTGTGAGGTTGCTGATGGGCACCCAACTCCAGCTGTGTCCTGCACCACCCTCACCAAGGAAGGTGCTAAATCTAAATCCAGCTCCCCCAGCCTCTGGCCAGTGTGCAAGGTGCTTTTCATTACCTGTTCTCCTGGGGGAGGACAAAGGGGCTGCCTAGGTCAGGGGACACAGAAGCTCGGCGCAGTGTGCGCACTGAGCTCGTGGCTGGGCTGCCAGCTGACTGGAAGGCACTGAAGTCATGTGTCCCTAGAAGGTGCTGGGCAGCCTCCTGCATGGCATCTACATCCAAGCTGCTGCAGGGAGACAGGTGAGTGGTCAGGAGGGAGTAGCCAGCCAGGTGTGCCTGGCAACCCTCTCCTGCTCCCTCACATCCACGCTCACCCTGCCCGTAGTGCCCAGCATCGGTTTCGTTCAAACACAGACAGCTGATCGGGCCGGTGGCAGCCGGTGGCCAGGCGGTACAGGTAGGTCCTGGATGTGGCAGCATGGCGGGCATGGAAGTCAGCGGGTACTCGGAAGGCCTGCAGTACCCTGCGGGAGCACGATCAGGCATACCAGAATGACCCCTATGCACCCATGGACCCAAGTGTCCCCTTGGTATCTCCATCATTCCCAAGTTCTGTGCAGACACCAAGTCCTTCCTGACTCGTGGTCTCCACCCACAGTGGACCAGTTTGGAGACAGCAGACAGGTGCTCACCGGATGGCCGGGTGCCTCAGGTGGGCATTGAGAGCTTCAGCCAGGACCTCGGGGGAGAAGGGGGGCTGGCCTGAGCGGCGCTGGACGTCTAGGTGAGCCGCGTTGCTCAGCGCGTGGACTCCAGCATCCGTGCGGCTGGAGATGGTGAACTTGACCGGCACCACCGAATTCAGCCTCTTTGCAGCCTCCTGCGAGGACAGAGCCGCCTGGGGCGGGGTGGGCAGCGCAGGGCGAAGGCCGGAGCCCAGAGACCCGGCGGCTCCCATCTGCCCATTCCCCGGGTCTCCCTCTTTCCATTCTGAGGGGGTGGCCGGCGGAGCTCACCTCCAGGTAGTTCTGGACCCCGATGGCGCGCTGGGAGCCCCTGATGGCCGCGACCCCGCTGCGGGCAGAGGCGGGCTCAGATTAGCTGACGGAGGCCCGCCCCGCACAAGCCCGTTCCCTTCCCAGGCGTCGAGTCCTAAATTAGCTCCCCCGCCACCTCCCCGGCCCCACCTAGGATGCCGGGATACACTTGGAGGCCGCGGGCATGGATGGGAGGTCCTGAAGACGTACTTGAACTCCGTGCCCAAGTACTGGAAGTACACGAGGTAGCGCGCCCTCACCGAGGCTGCGGCAGGGCCCATGGCTGGAGTCGGCAGAGCCAGGACCGGTCGAGAAGGGCCAGGCTGAGCAGATCCGCGTGTGTGCCCTGCGCGCGCGCACGGAAGCAGCCTGGCCACGCCCCCCGGCTGCGCCTGCGCCTTAGCTTTCCTCCCTGCAAGGCCCTCGCTCGCCCCAAGGCCGCCGAAGGCCAGAGCAGGGGAGGGGCCGGACTTAGGGAGCGGGTGCAAACTGCCAGCGGGCTGAGGAGCGCGTGGATCGGATTCGGACAGTGGCACCCGGGAGGGGCTCCCGCGGACGGGCGCTCTTTCATCCGTCCTCTCGCCCGCTCACCCACTTCCCACCGTCCTGGAGTGGGTCCGTGCCCACGATCCGCGCAAGCGGTTTTCGCAAACGCCCCGACTTGCGTAACGGCCGCCTCGCAGGAGCGGGCGGTCCCGCGCCCTCCCCGCCCCTCGCGGACCGGCGACTGTCGCTGGGCCCGACCCTCTTCCCAGCCCGCGGTGGCCTGGGAACGGGGCGGCAGGACGACGGGGCGTCCGGGCCGGAGCCAGGCGTGGCCGTGGCCGCAGGGAGGGGAGTTGGGCGACGCTCCCCGGCAGTGACAGCGGGAGGCGAGCGCGGGCGGCGAACATTGGCGACGCTCCCCAGCCGTGACAGCCGGCGGCGCGCGCGGGCGGCGGACTTTGGCGACATTCCCCGGCAGTGACAGGCGGGGCGGGGCGGCGGCGCGGCGGCCTCATTCCGGGGCGGGCGGGCGCCGAGCGCGGCGCGGGCGGGCCGGCTGACGGAGGAGCGAGCGGGCCGGCCGGGGATGCCGCTCGGGGCGCCGCGGTCCTCGTGTCAGTGAGCGCCGCGCACCGCCGCAGCCATGACGGTGGAGTTCGAGGAGTGCATCAAGGACTCGCCGCGCTTCAGGTGCGCCCCCAGGGGCGGCGCGGCCCTTTGTGGTCGGCGGGGGTCGCCGCCCCCTCGGGGCACCCGGGGTCGCCGAGGGTGGGCGCACGGGGCGGGGGGGGGGGGGCGTCGTCGCCGCCTTGGGGCGGGGGCAGGGGAGCCGGGGGGGGGGGGGCGCGGGAGCTGGAGGACCCCGCCTCGGACAAAGCCCGCAGCCCCGGGCCCAAAGGCCTTGAACAAAAGATGCCCCTTGTGCCGGTCACCTCGCGCGGAGAGTGCGCGCGTGGGGGTGGGGTGGCCGCCGGTACAGCCACCTTTCCGTGGGAGTGTCCACCCCCGCTTTGTGTCTGCACCATCGAGCTGGCCACCTGCACGGGGCTGAGGCCCTCCTGGCCCTGCGGACCTTCTCTGGCCGGGGTGGCCTGGGTGCCAGGAACGTCAGTCCCTGGAATGTGTCTTGGTCCCTGTGCCCAAAGCAGTGCATGGGGGTCAGGCAGCAGGAGCCACGCTTCAGTGTAGGGCTGGCTGCTTGGCAGGGGTGACCTAGGGGCCTGGAGGTGTGGGCCCTAGGCTGAGCAGACTGGGTGGGATTTTCGGGTGGGGGTCCTGCCCTGTACCCAGCCCTGGGCTTGTCTGTTTAGTCCTTCCTGGTAGTGCAGGTGGGCTCACCCACGTGCACCACGAAGCACCCTCTGTGTGGCAGGTGCATATGCTTGTGTTCTGGTGCATATGCGTGAGCTCTGCTCCTCTGGACCCTCCCTTGAGGTGCCAGATCCTGGATGTGAATGTGTGGGTGGGCCGCACCCCTGGGCTGGCATGTTTGATGTGTACATGCAGACCAGGGATAGGTGTGTGCCTGCGTGAGTGCGTGTGCACGTGTCACTTAGTAACCTCTCTGTGTGGATATGTACACGGATGTATACACGTACTACGTGTTTATCATGCACATATGAGTTCTGGCACTAAACACACGTGTATTCTGACAGTAGGCATATGTATCTGTACATCTGTGTGTATCGTGTATACATATTTGAGTGTGTGTGTGTGTACTCTGTGCCACTGCCTGCATGCACATTTGATTGCACGTGAGTGTTTCTACCATGCTTCTGTGTACATGTGTCCTTGGTCATGCGTGTGTGTGCCTGCTGGGTCTTGGGTGTGCTGGCATGAGGACCTGTGTGTGGATGGACCGGTGAGCCTCAGCCCTGGTGCTCTTCCCCCTGGGTCCCTTGCACAACCGTCACACAGGGACAGAGAGTCACAAAGGCTTGGGGAGGCTACGGATGAGGAGTCAGGGGTCGGTCCAGGAAGGGGCCCCAGGCAGAGGGGCTGGGGGGACCCTCTGCGCTCACCCATCTTCTGTTGCTGACTGGTTGAGGGAGGGGGTGTGAGCAACTCAGGCACCTACAGTCGTGGGCCCCCCCCCACCACCCACTGCCCTCCAGGACCCAGGCCGTAGGGGGAGACATAGCCAGGGTCTTGGTCCTGGCTGAGGCACGCTAGCCTCACCCTCCCCGCTTGCTCAGAAACCTCATGGTCCTTCTCCCCCGGAGTGGAGGGGTCCAGGCCCACCTTGCCTTGTCGGACTGGGGGCACTGGCATCGCATTCACCTCCTGGCCTTCCCTCCCACTAGCTTGGTCTGCCACCACTGTGGCTCACGGTGGGTGCAGTGGCTGCCTGGGTTTTGCCATGCTTCCTCTGGCAGGGAGGGGCTACCCCTGGAAAGTGCCCAGCTGGGCCTGGGAGGGGGGCTGAGGAGATTCATCTGAACCTTGGATCGTAGAAGCTACACCGTGTTGGTTTGGCGGTTGGGCTGTGATTTAACAGGGCGTTGAGGTTCTCTTGGGGGTCCACTGTCTCCTCCCCCACAGGGACTTCCGGTGGCAGGCCTGAGATGAGCCAGAGTGGGGCTGGGTGGGAGGCTGTGGCCAGTGATGTGAGGCCAGGTGGCTTCAGACCTGGGAAGAAGGACCCTGCCTACATGCTCTTGGCCTCGAGAGAGCCCCACAGCCTTGGGATGCACGTGGGAGAGTCCAGACTCTTCCAGACAGGCCTGGAGGCGCAGCCCCCTAGTTCTTAGTGCCCCCTCCCCTGGGTGGGGCTTCAGGCGCTGAGTCATGGCTTTGGTGGGAGAGCCTGCCTCACCCTCCTCCTTGTCATACAAGCTGCTGAAGAAATCCTGGAGGGGGGGGGGGGACAGGAAAGGAGGTCTCGGGTCCTTGGGGGCCAGGGCTCCCAGGACAGGGTGTTGGTGCTTTGCTCTCTGCTGAGCACCCACTTGACTCCCATGAGCACACTCATCAGCATCTGGTGCAGCCCCACCCTTGTGGGGGACCCCCCCCCACCCTCCACCGGCCTTGCCCAAAGGCAGCAGCTCTCTGTGCAGCGGCTCAGGACGGTTGGGGCAGCCAGGGTTCCTGCTGCAGCATCCACTCCCGGTGCGTGTCTCGTACCTTCTCTGGAACTCAGAGTCCCCTTAGCCCCACTGGAAGGGATGGCACTCAGAGAGGAGCCCGTGTCCTGCCAGGGAGTGAGTGCGGTGGGGAACTTCCAAAGTCGCTGGCTGGGGCTGCCTGGCATCCTCCCCACAACTCCAAATTGTAGGCATGTGAGGGACTAGGAAACACTGGAACACAGCGCCCACCCCCCCCCCCCCCCCCCCCGCTGGCCATGGGGGCGGGGGGGGGGGGGGGGGGGGACACTAGACCTGGGTGGCCTTTGCTCTGCCTGACCCTGACCTAAGACCTGTCCCTGGAGCTCTGCCTCTCACCTCTGGCCCTGTTGTCAGCCCCGACCCTGAGTCCCCGTTGTCCTTCATCCCCTGGAGGCCAGATGGGCCCAGTTCACCAGCTGAGTGGGTTGGGGGGGGGGGGCCAGGATCCTGGCCCTCTTTCCCTGTTTCCTGTTCCCAGAACACGGGGAGGGGGTCACGTGCCAGATCCATCTGCCTTGCCTTCCGGGGATTCTCCCGTCTGTGGCTTCTCTGGTGATGTCATTCGTTAACTCTTCCCTCCCTGAGGCAGCCCCATTGTAAGGCTGTCCCGGTGGGAGTGGGCTCCTCTGAGGCCTGACCCACCACTCCCTTTGAGCAGACTGTGCTGTTTGGTATTCCGAGGTTGGAGGAGTCAGGGGGCACCCGTCCAACAGTTATCCTGGGGTCTCATAATCTGCCGGGACCGGAGACAGCAGCTGGCCCATGCTTACGGGCCCTGAGACTGGCTGGCCCCAGGCTCCCTAGGACCTAGGTGGGATCTGGGGTCAATTCAGCCCTGGAGTGGCCAGGCCAGGAGGGTGACCAGCAGCCCCTCTTTCTGTCCTCAGGGACTTGATGACCTTCTCTCCCTGGGGCCACAGCAGCCAGCTGCCATCACAGCCGACTGGGCCTCTCTCTGATGGGAGTGGTGGTGGGTGCTGGGCGGCTCTGGAGTCAGCTGGACCTGGGTCCCAGTCCCACACCCTCTGCCCAGGGGGCATCGGCCTTTGCCGGCTTCTATTTCCTCGTGTCTGAGGAGCGTAGGACAGCGAGTGGGCTGAGGGGAGCGGGTGGCCTAAGCCGAGCGGCCCCTTCTCACTGCAGACCCTCCCGGAGAGGTGCGTGGGGCTGGGGGCGCTGTGGCTTGGCGGGTCTGCAGCCACCTGTGTTCCTGTTGCAGGGCTACTATTGACGAGGTGGAAACAGACGTGGTGGAGATCGAGGCAAAACTAGACAAGGTGAAGGCGGGGCCCAGGGGTCAATGGAGGGTCCTGGGCTGCTCTCTCTGCCCCCGTGCCTGGCCCTGACCTGGCTCACACACAGGCTCGTGTATGAGTGTGTGTGTGTGTGTGCGTGTGTGATCAGGGCTTGGCCCCTCCCTCTGGGTTTGTGCCTCGTTCTCCCCGGCTGTACCCTACCTATCATACCTGTCCCAGGGGGCGCGTGCGGCACACGTGTGTCTCCTGTCAAGAGGGGGTAGGCCTTGGTGAGTCCCCGCTGCCATCTTTTGGGCGAGGGGTGGGGATTGTTACTAGGGACGGGGTGGGGAGGGTGCTATTGAGTGGCTGGGTTGGGGGCCCGAGGACAGGGGCAGGGGAGGAGAAGAGGGAGGAGGGAGGGGTAGCATCCCTGAGCACCCTCACTGGCTGGTCCTGCCAGCCCCCTGGCTAGGACCACATGCCCACCTGGGCCCTGGGTTCCCCAGTCTGGGCTTCGCTGTCCTGCTCCAGCCTTCTGCTCTGGAGCCAAGACGCACCCGGCACCTTGCTGCCCTCCCGGCTCCAGGTGGGTCACAGGGAGGGCTGGCTCGCACGGCTGCGTCCCGGGCCCCGATGGGCCCTGGGGGGCTCCCGCCTCTGTGGCCTGATCTCTTGGAGGAGGCGAGGGCCGCCCCTTGCAGGCCATGAGAATGTGGCTCCTTCCGTCATCCGTAGCTGGTCAAGCTGTGCAGTGGCATGATCGAGGCTGGCAAGGCCTATGTCACGACCAACAGGCTCTTCGTGAGTGGTGTTCGAGACCTGTCCCAGCAGTGCCAGGGCGACACCGTCATCTCGGTGAGGGGGCGGCTGATCTCTGACCTCTAGACAGGGGTGGCACAGGCAGGCAGCCCCTTGACTGTGCCCAGGCCCTGGGAGCAGGTGGGCATCTGTGCTGGGCCGCAGGGGTGGGCGGCTCGGATACCTGTGGGTGAGGAGGTGCCAGCCACCCTGGGAACACAGCTGTCTCATCTGAGCAAGGGGTCTCCCCTACCCCGCCTCCCCCTAGGAATGTCTGCAGAGGTTTGGAGACAGCTTGCAGGAGATGGTCAACTACCACATGGTAAGCCCTGGCCACAGTGCGGTGAGGTATGGGGGCCTGTCCAAGGGCACATCCCTCTGGCTTCCCATCCCAGGCGCCCCCTCCACCCCCCCCCCACCCCCCCGCCGGCTCCCCGCAGGCCCCGCCCAGCCTGGAACGGCTGTCAGCTGGCTCAGAGGGAGCTGAGCTGGCGGGCTGCTGGGAAGCCACGTTCCTATTCTTCCAGTCTGTGGGGGTGGGGGGAACATCACTGAGGTGCTCTGCTGCATCCCAGGTGAGGGCCAGGCAGTGGGGAGGTTATTTGGATCCTGGGGGTGGGAGGAGGTGGCAGCATAGTCGAGGCCTGAGGGCAATGGGGTCTCAGAGGCTGGTCCAGGGTCCCCCAGTTGAGCAGGGGTCTCTGGCCAGGCGGCAGAAGTATCTCCTAGGCTGACCCCATGTCCCCTGGTTAACTGCCAATCTCATTGCTACCCAGGCTGGGTCTGGTGACCTCAAGCCCCTCAGAGCCCCCAGCACAGGACACACAGAATAGGGCCCAAGGCACATGTGGGTGGTCAGACCCTGGCTTGGGAACCAGATCCCAGACTAAACAAGGAGCCCCACCCCCGCAGGGGAAGTTTAGAAATAAACCAGCTCAGGATAGCTCATTCTGCACTGTCTGTCAGTCTGTCTGTTCCCATTTAGGGCCCAGCCCTCCTCCCATGTTGGGAGGGATCTGACTATGGGTCTGGTCAGCGCTGTAGGGACCCCTGACCTGTTCCTAGGTCGAGTCCCTTGGAAGCTCTGGGCTCTAATCCTGTTCTTTCTCCTGTAGGCCTGGCCATCCTTGAGGTGGCCTCCCAGGGCCGGGAGGCCGTGTCTTGTGTATGCCTGCCCTGGGTTGGCATGGGGTGGTGCTCTGGTCTCTAGTTTGGCTGAGAGCCCAGTGGGGGAGATGGGCAGGTAGGCACAGCTGTGGCCTCTGGGCATCAACCCAGGCCTGGGGCCACGCCCAGTCCCCTGGACCCTGTGAGGCTGGCTCGGGGGGGGGGGGGGGCAAACAGCTGGAGCCCAAGCAGGGCTGGGCAGGGCTTTCCCTGGTCCTCATCTGCAGTGACAGGGGCTTGGTCCCTGGAGCCCTAACCCCACCGCCCCCACCTTGGCCCACAGATCCTGTTTGACCAGGCCCAGAGGTCTGTGCGGCAGCAACTGCACAACTTCGTCAAAGAGTGAGTGGCCCCCAGAGCCCTGTGGCCTGGCCTCTGCTGGCCCTGGGAGGGGCTGGTGGTGGCACCTGTGGTAGCACAGGGAGCAGATACAGCTACGCCTGATTGGGAGGGGGGATCCTGGGGCCTGCCTTCAAGACTGTGGGTGGGGGACTCAGCAGGAGCCAAGGCTTGGAGGTAGGACAGGCCTGGGGTCAAGGAAACAGTGCCTGGAGGGCAGGGTGAGGGGTCAAGGTGCACACAGGGTAGCCAGGAGGGCCTCGGGCAAGGAGTGAGGGTGGGCTATAGAAGGCATTAAGGTTGTGGGAGGGGTGGGGGCTGCACTGAGGCCTGACCTCTATGCCTCATGTGCAGTTGGGGTGCCTGTGGCCCCCCCCAGGTGAAGATGTAGAATTGAATCTGAGTTTGAGTCGGGTCCAGGGTGAGGCAGAGGGTCTCCCTAGGCTGGACTGGTCCTGGGAGTGAGGTGGTGAAGGGCAGGGGGAGGCCCTGGATCATGGGAGGGGCCCTGGTGGGAGAGGAGGAAGAGGAGGAGGAGAATAGGGGAGGGGAGAGAAGGAGAAGGAGGAGGAGAGCCGTAGCTGGGGGGTGGGGTGCCGAGACAGGCAGGTGGGGAAGGGAGGCCCTGCCTGGGGGCACAGAGTGGGCACAAGTAGAGGGAGAGCATTTCATGGACGTGGGAGACCCTACATGCACCCCTCCCAAGACCCTGGCCTGACACCTGCTGGCCCTCAGGGATGTGCGGAAATTCAAGGAGACCAAGAAACAGTTTGACAAAGTTCGGGAGGACATGGAGCTGTCCCTCGTGAGGAATGCCCAGGCCCCACGGCACCGGCCCCACGAGGTGGAGGAGGCCACAGGTGCCTTGACCCTCACCCGGAAGTGTTTCCGTCACCTGGCACTAGACTATGTGCTCCAGGTCAGCGGCTGGGCACAGAGCAGTTGTGGCCTGGAAGGGGGTGGAGGCTGCTCTGTATTCCGACAGACAGACAGACAGAGCTGTTGCTCGGAGGGGCCCCTCTGCCTCCAGAAAACCCGAGATGCCAGATCTTGGGAAGGGACAGGGTGGCGGGGTGCCCAGGCAAGGGTGGGCCGGGGACAGGGGTGGGGCTGAGGCCTTGAAGATCTTGCGGAGGGGGCCTTGGAAGGCCTGGGAGCAGGTCTGAGAATTTCTGGCTTTGCCCGTGGGAGGAACCCACGGTCCTGACGTGGGGAGGGACTCCTTGACCGTGGGAGGGTGAGGCTGGCACAAGTGCAGGGAGCTGAAGATGAGCTGGGGGTCTCAGGGAACCACAAGCAAGCCTGAGAGGACTCTGCGGTAAGGGACAGTCCATGGGCTGCCTCGTCCCTGACACCCTTCACCCGTTCACCCCTCCCCTGGCAGATCAACGTACTCCAGGCCAAGAAGAAGTTTGAGATCTTGGATTCTGTGAGTGACTGGTTGGTAGGGGTGGGGGGGGGCATTGGCCTTGAGTACAGGCCGTGAGATGCAGGGGATGTGAGTGCACCTGCTGGGCCCCTGGGGGCCTGGTCCCACCTGTGCCCCCCCCGCCCCTGCCTACAGATGCTGTCCTTCATGCACGCCCAGCACAGCTTCTTCCAGCAGGGCTATAGCCTGCTGCACCAGCTGGACCCCTACATGAAGAAGCTGGCAGCCGAGGTGAGCCCGCGGGGTGGGGCGAGACCCAAGACCCAGGTCTCAGGAAGAATGTTCATGCCCCTCCCTGGTGCCCCTCCCCCACAGCTAGACCAGCTGGTGATCGACTCGGCGGTGGAAAAGCGTGAGATGGAGCGAAAGCATGCTGCCATCCAGCAGCGGGTGAGGCCCTGCACCCCCTGACCTCCGTGCATGGAAGGGGGACCCCAAGAAGCCAGTACCCCTCTCCCCCAGGCCTGCCCACACTGCTTCGCTTACAAATGTGTGCTCAGAAGGAGAGGTCTCTGTTTGTTTGTTTTTTTAAATTTTTTTAACGTTTATTTATTTTTGAGGGAGACAGAACACGAGTGGGGGAGGGGCAGAGAGAGGGAGACACAGAATCCGAGGCAGGCTCCAGGCTCCGAGCTGCCAGCACAGAGCCTGACACGGGGCTTGAACTCACGAACCCGTGAGATCATGACCTGAGCTGAAGTCGGATGCTTAACGACTGAGCCGACTGAGCTGCCCACTCTCTCCAGAGAGGTCTCCATTCTTAGGAGCCTCAAACGGCAGAGTAGGAGGGGCATCGGTCACTTAGGGGTCACTTAGAGGCCAGCCCTGGGTGGGCAGGTGAGCCAGCCCATCCGGGTTCCAGATGCTGGGGCTGGGGCTGGGGCTAGAGCGGGGACCCGGGGTTTCCTTCCTTTGAGGCCAGTGGTGGTCTCTGAGGCCTCAGTTGCTGGCTCTTGCCCAGACAGCCCCAGGGTAGAGAGGTGGGCTGCAGGTAGGAGTGACTGTTCCCAGACCACTGGGAGCCCACTCATCGGCTCTCTCTCCCTCTTTGCACCCCCTCCTGCTCCTGGCCCCCTCAGACGCTGCTGCAGGTGAGTGGGAGTGCCCTGGGGGAGGGAATGGGCGGGGGGGGGGGGGGAGCAGTTGAGCAGGCAGGGCGGGGCCTCTGCCCTCCCCCGCCCCGCAGAGCTTCAGCACCAAGGACACCTCACTTTGCTGCGAGCACGCGGCTGCGGCTGGCACCAGCGGGGACTTGGGCTGAGCTGGACTGCATCCCCCGCGGGAACAGCAGCAGCTGTCCCTTTCTGCCCCCACTCAGCCAGGGGAGCAGGTGGCCGGGCCTCCTCTCCTGCCGCCGGACACACAGGACAACGCCCAGTGTCTCCTCAGTCTCTGTGAATGGAGCTCTCTGTCAGGCTGGCTGGAGCAGGCCCAGCTGGCAACGTGAATGGGGGACTCAGGATGGGGGCAGGAAGCTTCCTTCCTGATCCGAGAGCCTGCTGGCCCCACAAGGCTGGGGGTGTGGGCTGGGGCCCTCAGCTGTAGTGTGAGGCGTCTGGCCTCAGTGGGGTTTCAGGGTGAAGGTCCGTGCTGGGGTCAGAGGAGTGCCCCACCTCAGCGTTGGCTCTGGGGGAGCCTGGCAGGGCAGCAGTGTCCTCGCAGCCAGGCCGGGCACTCACTGGGGGCTGGGCTCCAACCACCCCCAGGACTTCTCCTACGATGAGCCCAAAGTGGAGTTTGATGTGGACGCGCCCAGCGGTGTGGTGATGGAGGGCTACCTCTTCAAGAGGGCCAGTAATGCCTTCAAGACGTGGAACCGGTGAGGGAGGGGCCTGCTCAGGGGGTCTGCGGGGTTAGACAGGGGGCTGGCCCTGCCTGACCCCCTCCTGGCCCATCCACCTGCCCAGGCGCTGGTTCTCCATCCAGAACAGCCAGCTGGTCTACCAGAAGAAACTCAAGGTGCGCTTCAGGGCTGCTGGGGCTGGGTCAGTGACAGCCGGGCCCCTCCCCGCCTGGACCCCGGGGCGGGCTGGGCGGCGGGGGTTGCACAGGGTTGAGGACGCTGAGCCTGAATGGGCCGCCCGAGGGCAGAGACCACCTGGGTCTCAGATGGTCTGTGTCTCTAAAATGGAGCGATAAACGGGTGGTCAGCGCAGGGCCAGGGCTGCGTGCTGAGCGCGAGGGCCCCGGTGGTGCTGCCCGCAGGACGTGCTCACCGTGGTGGTGGATGACCTCCGTCTGTGCTCCGTGAAGCCATGTGAGGACATCGAACGGAGGTTCTGTTTTGAGGTCGTGTCACCCACCAAGTGAGGAGGCCCAACCCGGGGCGGGGTGGAGGAGGGAGCCCTTCCGCCCGCCCGGCCTGATGGTCCCCTTCCCCTAGGAGCTGCATGCTGCAGGCCGACTCAGAGAAGCTGCGGCAGGCCTGGGTTCAAGCTGTGCAGGCCAGCATCGCCTCTGCCTACCGGGAGAGCCCGGACAGCTGCTACAGTGAGGTGCGGCCCTCTCGGGACCCTCCACGTGTGTGCACACGTGCCTGCGTGCTGCAGAGAGGCAGCCCCTGCAGGCCGCGTGCCAGCGTGCGTGTGAGTGTGAGCACGTGCTCATGCACACGTAGGTGTGCGCGTCGTGTGTACGTGCGTGCGAGTATGCGTGCACACACGGACACGCAGGCTTACGCTGCAGGCGTCCTAGCCTGTGCTGGCATCTCTGGGTGGGGGTGGGGGGGGAGAGGGGGCCCACCGGGGCGACCGAGGCTGGAACTCCTGAGGGCTGAGTGGCCCCTCACACCATCCCCAGAGGCTGGACCGCACGGCGTCTCCATCCACGAGCAGCATCGACTCTGCTACGGACTCGCGGGAGCGCAGCGTCAAGGGCGAGAGCGTGCTGCAGCGTGTGCAGAACGTGGCTGGCAATAGCCAGTGTGGGGACTGTGGCCAGCCGGATCCCCGCTGGGCCAGCATCAACCTGGGGGTGCTGCTCTGCATCGAGTGCTCCGGCATCCACAGGTGCGCCCACTGGGTGGGCGGGGGCTGAGGTGCTGGGGTAGAGCCACGCCCTGACTCACCCCTGCCTCCTCACCTCCCAGGAGCCTGGGTGTCCACTGCTCCAAGGTGCGGTCCCTGACCCTGGACTCATGGGAGCCAGAGCTGCTGAAGGTACGTAGGAAGGCCATCTCAGACCGTTGGCAGGGGGTGGCGGCTGCGGCAGGAGCCGGGTCTGCAAGCCTGGGGGCGGGGGTGAGAGGGAGGGGCAGGACCTGGGGCTGATGCTGCGCACCCCTTCTCCTGCTAGCTGATGTGTGAGCTCGGAAACAGCACCGTGAACCAGATCTACGAGGCTCAGTGTGAGGGGCCAGGTGGCAGGAAGCCCACAGCCAGCAGCCCTAGGTGAGGTGGGGGGGGGCAGCCTAGACGGGGCCAGGGCAGCCCCCACCCACGCGGTGCAGCCTCACGGCCGTCCCTGGTGCAGGCAGGACAAGGAGGCCTGGATCAAGGACAAGTATGTGGAGAAGAAGTTCCTGCGGAAGCCACCGTCGGCACCAGCCCGGGACGTCCCCCGGCCCTGGAGGGCGCAGAAGTGCCAGCGCCACCACAGCTCCCCCCGGGTCCCCGCTGCCCGCCGCAAGGTCCGGCTGGAGCCCATCCTGCCCTCTGTGGCTGCTCTGTCCTCAGGTGCCAGCAGGCTGCTCCCTTAGCTCACGTGCCCACGCAGAGTCAGGGACGGGCTCCAGCAGGGAGGAGGAGGGAGGCAGGGACTACCGGCATGACTTGGGCACCCTACCTCGCCTTGGGTCTCAGTCTCCCCACCTCCCCGCAGCAGGTGCTGTGGAGCGCAAGTTCCGGAGGGACTCTCTCTTCTGCCCGGATGAGCTGGACTCTCTCTTCTCCTACTTCGATGCTGGGGCTGCTGCAGCCGGTCCACGGAGTAAGTGCCGTGGGGGCCCTGGCCCCTGTCACCCGACTCCCCTCAGTGAGGCCAGCAGAGCAGGGCCAGGCATGCTCATCTTGAGGTGGATGAGTGTGGACAGCCTTAGCCATGTGCTCGGAGACCAGAGGGACAGGCGTTTTTTGCAGGAAGGACTGGGCTGGGGCTGGGGAGAATTTAGGGGTCAAGCAGGGATAAGGTTGAGATAGCATCTCAAGGGTCTGGGGTTACTTGGCCACTGACTTGGAGACCGAGGCCCTGATCCTCGAGAGTGATGTGTATGAATTGTGTGCGCGGCGCGCACATTGGAGTGTATGTGGGCGTGTGGCTGGATGTGCGCATAGGCATAAAGGTACGTGTGCGCGCGCGCATGTGCATGCTGGGGGCCTTGGACAGCTGTGTGCTGGAGCCAGCCCCTGAGAGAATTGTGCACCCTTCCCAGCCCCTCTTGGAGTTGGGGGCCACATGCTACAAGCAGGGTTTCCCGCCAAGGGCTTCCTGTTAACGATTTACCAGCACCCAGTGGTCTGGAGCACTTGTAGAGCCTTTCTGGGCAGTGTAGGCAGAAGGCGTGGACCCAGGCCAAGAACAGACAGGGCTGCTGGGGGTGACAAGGGCGTGCCCTCAGGCGGCAGAGGGCGCTGCCTCACCATTCCTAAGCCTGGGGCTGCCCTTGGGTAAGCCAGCTGAGATTTCACTCAGCATAGTGGGGGAGGGGGAGAGGAGGTGGGGGTGTCCCAGGGCTTGGCAAAGACCCCTTGCTGCACAGTGACCTCCCAGGGTGCACTCAGCACAGACAGGGCTGAATATCCTCTGTGCGTGGTCATGCTTCCGCCCATCCATCCTGCCAGGGCTGACCTGCTGGGGGGTGGGGGGTGGCTTCCCCTGGTGTTGTGCTCTCTGATGCGTTACTTTGGCTCCTTTGAGCCCTTCCTTGGTTTTCTCCCCTCCCCACCCCACCCCCCATCCTAGGCAGGGCTCCCCTCCCCTCGTGGCAGCAGATCCTGTCCCTGGAGGATGGATGGGGCTTCCAGCCTTCCCGCAGGGCTCCAGCAGGAGTCAGGAGCTCTAAGGACCCCCTCTGTCCCCGGACCCCGCAGGTCTGAGCAGCGACAGTGGCTTAGGAGGCAGCTCTGATGGCAGCTCTGACGTTCTGGCCTTTGGCGCAGGCTCTGTTGTGGACAGCGTCACTGAGGAGGGTGGGTGTGCCCCCCCCCCCCCGTCCCCTCCCCGGCCCTCCCCAGTCCCACCCCCGGCCTGGTCACAGCCCCTGACCGCAGCACCTCTCCCCGTAGAGGGTGCAGAGTCGGAGGAGTCCAGCGGGGAGGCGGATGGAGAAGCAGAGGCCTGGGGCCTGGCGGACGTGCGCGAGCTGCACCCTGGTCTACTGGCGCACCGAGCGGCGCGAACCCGAGACCTCCGAGCGCTGGCCATGGCGCTGGCGCACGGGGCAGAGGTCAACTGGGCCGACGCGGAGGACGAGGGCAAGACGCCGTTGGTGCAGGCTGTGCTGGGGGTGAGCAGGCGCAGGGGGGTGGCACAGGGCACAGGTGCATCTTCAGAGCCCGCTTTCTTCCGGCGCCCACACAAGGGGCCCTTGTGCCCCCCCCCCCCCCCCACACCTCCCGGAGATCAGACAGGAGCCATTTCCTCAGCTTAACCTGACTGTACTCGGCTCCCCAGGGCTCCTTGATTGTCTGTGAATTCCTTCTGCAAAACGGAGCAGACGTGAACCAAAGAGACAGCCGGGGCAGGGCGCCGCTGCACCACGCCACACTCCTGGGACGCACGGGGTGAGTCTCTGGCGCCCCTCCTGCCCGCCCAGGGAAGGGGGGCTGGGGCCACCTCCTCCCGCCCCTGGCCAGCCCCGACCCGTCCCCTCCACCCTTCTTCAGTCAGGTCTGCCTGTTCTTGAAGCGGGGGGCCGACCAGCACGCCTTGGACCACAAGCAGCAGGACCCGCTGAGCATCGCCATCCAGGAGGCAAACGCGGACATCGTCACTTTGTGAGCGCTGACGGGGGGCCGTCGGGGGTGGGGCGCGAAGGCTGGGGGCTCTGGGGGAAGGAGCGCGTCCGCTCTCGCCCTCCCCGCCCCTCCACACCTCACGCCGCGCCTCCCCCAGGCTCCGGCTGGCCCGCATGGCTGAGGAGATGCGAGAGGCGGAGGCGCCCCCGGGCCAGCCGGGCCCCCTGGCGGGCAGCAGCCCCACGGAGCTCCAGTACCGCAGGTGCATCCAGGAGTTCATCAGCCTCCACCTGGAGGAGAGCTAGGGCGGCCAGGCCCCTGCCCTGCCCGGGACGCCCCGGCCGTTTCCCGGAGCCCCAGCTGCCTGCTCTGCCCTCCCGGGAGCTGCCCGACCCCCGGGGCCGTGAGAGGGACCCCGGCACGGAGTCTTCTGAAGCCCCACGTTTCCCCCTGGGAGGTGCTGCATCATCTGATGCCCCTCGCCACACCCGGGGACCCTACGTCTTCAGGTGGCCCCTTCCTCGGGAGCCCGGGTCGCTCGTGTCACAAACCACCCTCAAGGCCCCGTGTCACCTTGTGCCCCTCAGAACCACCCTCCCTCCCCCGCTCTGGGGCCGGTGTCACCTCGTGCCCCCGCCTTTACTGCCATGGAACACTGACCTGCTAGTTGGGTCCCTCCTACACACCCCCAGAGCCCCTCTGCTAGGCCTTGGGGCTGGTGGCTGGCCACCAGCGCCTCTCAAGGGCAGAAGGGGACAGCCCATCCAGGGAATCAACCCGCGTACCTCACTTAGTGACCGGCATCCAGGCTGGGCTTCTCGGGTGCCGGAGGGGGGTGGGGGGTGGGCTGTGGCCTGGGGCCTCAGCCCTGGCTGGACGCGGGCGTCCCGAGGCCATGTGGCTGGCCACGCAGGCCCCAGTCCTGGGCAGCCCGAGACCTGTCTCTGCCTCCTCCAGAGGCGCTTGGCCCAGAGCCGGTGCATAAAGGACTTTGGCACTTTCCGCCCCTGCATCCGACATTCTTTGTCACAGACTGAGCGGATTTTCTACAACGATCTCTTTCTCACTTTGTCTTGTGTCTTTTCTCTGTGGACTCTCGAGGGCCACCTGGACGGGCCCGGCTCTGCCTGCTGCTGGGGGGGGGGGAGGGGTGGGGCTCCTGCAGCTCTGTTCTGCCCCTCACCTGCCTCGCTCCTCTAGCTGGGCCCTTGGATGGGCCCAGGGGTCCCTCAGCTCACTCCCCAGGGCCCACCAAGGTGTTCGCTCTGCATTCCCCTTTCCTGGAGCCCTGGGGCAGTGGCTGGGCCTCTCCCCAACTTACATCCTTGGTCAGGCCAAGGCCAGTTGGCTGGTCACTATGCAAAAACTGTCCAGGGAGGCTCCATTGGCGGCAAGGTGGGTGCTGACTAAGCGCCCCCCCCATCTCCCTTGCCTGTTGGCCGTGACCCCTAAAGAACAGAATTAACTCCCTCCTTTCTCCCTGCTTGAGCTCTGCCCCCACCTCCCACCCCACCACCTGCATCAGGGCCTCGGGCTGGCAGGACCCGCCCCCTGCTCCAGATCACAGTTAATAAACTGCTGCTTGCACCCCTGCCTGTCATTGGCTCACCCGCCTCACTCCACTCTGTCTCAGCTGGGGAGGGGGTGTCTCTGGGTCACCTGCCTTCCCCAAGGGGTGGCCCTGAGTGGGGTAGCACCAGTGCCCCCAAAGGACACAGTAAGCCAGAACCCAGCCTCTGCCTGCTGGGGACCTGCTGGGGACCTGTGGCTTCTTTGGCGGAAACTGACTCCCAACACCAACAGGCCCCATTCCCTGGGCCCTCCGCCTTTCTCTGGCCTGGACTGTGGCCCCTGGAGGGAGTAGGAGTGGATGCAAAGCGGTGGGGGTGATCTGGGTCTGGTCTTGTCTCCTGGGCAAGCCCTGGCTCTACAAGCTAGCTGTGGGCACAGCTGCCCTCCTGCCCCCTGGCCCCCACAGCATGTCTGTGGCTCTGAGGGGTGTGGTGGTGCAGCCTGGGGTTTCCAGCTTACTCAGGAAGGGTGACTGGGGAGGTGCACACACTCGGCCACCAGGTGAGATCACAAGTTTTATTATAAAGCAGCCCAAGGTCACCAAGGTTACCTTGGCCTGGCCCTACCCTTCCTTCCACCTGTCCTGAGTTAAGGAAGGCTCTGCCTGATGCCCGCACACACCTACACATAGGTGTAGACAGATATGTTGGCACACTCAGAAGCACACGTTACGTTTTTACGTGACAGTGACACCAAACACAGGCACACTCCCATGTGGAGGTACCCCCCCCACCCCCTTGCATGCACACACTCACGGGTACGTACAGACTAGACGCAGGAATCCAGAGTGGTGGGGACACTCCCCTCCCCCCTGCCCTGGGCCTCCTTGAGTGAGGCCACCCCTGGGCCACCACTGGGCTGATGAGAGGGCCCAATGGGCTGGGCACCCTGGTGCCTGCCTGCCTGCCTGCGGGCTCCGTGCTGCTGCTTCCTGGGCCCCGGGCTTGGCTTGGCTGCCTGGTGGTGGCTCTGTGGGGCTGGTCTGGTTCACTCTGGGCAGCCAGGAGAGCCCAACGCTCCCATACTCCTCAGGGTCAGAACAAGCTCAGGCTGGTTCAGGTGTCAGGAGGCTGGGGCTCTCACTTGGCCTAACTCTTCAGCAAAGATTCCTGCCACAGCTCCCAGAAGCGGCATGGGAGAAGAGGCCAGCAGGGCCCCCCAGATGATTAACGTCGTTCCTGCAGTCAGTGGGCAACGGGCTGGCCTCCGGCTTGGCGCGGGACGCCACTGTGGCTGCCCCGTCTGGGACCCGAGTTCTGCGGAGCCGGCGGCAGCCCAGTAGCAGTGTGAGGGCTACGGCATCGAGCAGCAGCTCCAACAGCTCCAGGACAGAGAGAACAGAGGAGCCGAACCACAGGCTCCAGAGGCTGCCCATGGCTGAGAGCAGCTCGGGCACCTGCAGGCATCAGTGGGCGGTGAGCAGGTGCACAGGGCTGCCCCATGGCCGGGCCCCGGGGGGTCTGACCAGGGCTGGTCCTGCCCCCACCACAGCTCTTGGTTCCTGGCTGGCTCACCGAGTAAACGGGTGTCTCCTCCACTGTTCGGTAGTTGAGCTCCTGGTAGAAGATGTTCACCTTGGCCATGTTGCTCCTGGGGCAAGGCAGAGGTGTGAGGGGCAGGGCTCCTCCTTGGGGCCCAGAAGGGCAAGGCTGTCAGGGGGAGGGGCCCGGACGAGACCTCTGGAGGAGGAGGAGGAGTGCACCCACCTGAGGCTTGGGCTTGGGCTCTTGCTCTGGCTTGAGCTCCTGCGGCCTGGCTTGCCCAGCACAGCCAGGATCCAGTCCTGCACACAGAAGCCTCGTTGTGGCCACTGCTCCTCCCAGCCCTCAGGGTGCTGTGGGGCAGGGGTAAGAGCAGGGGTACAGCCTGGTCCAGGGTGGGCTCTTTGGGACCTGTGAGGCCCACCAGCTTGTCAGCCCCTCACCCCACCCCTTCAGCGGACTCACAGCTGACTTGGAGGAAGGCCACCTCGAGGTCCCGGCAGAGAGCTTGTAGGAAGACTCCCTAGGAGAGGCAGATCCCCATAACACTCCTGCTGTCGTGCTATGGCAGTGACTCCTGACCCTGAACCCCAACACTTGCCACTCACCTGCAGGACCTGGGGCAGCGGGAGGCACAAGGAAGTCGGTGTGTCCCCAGGTCCCTGTAGAGGCGGTAGAAGCAGTGGCCTGCAGAGGTGGGGGGGGGGGGGTCACAGATGAACCCATCACCCCGACCCAGGGTGGCGTGGAGGAGAGCTTTCTAGGTTGACCAGGCCTGACCTCCTTCCACCCCCAGGGGAGGGCGTGGCGGAGGGGGGCGGGGCGGAGCGGGCGGAACGGGGCGGGGTGGAGCGGGCTGGGCGGGGCAGGGCGGAGTAGGGCGGGGAGGAGCGGGCAGGGCGGAACGGGGCGGGGCGGACGCGAGCGGGCGGGGCGGGGCGGAACGGGGCGGGGCGGAACGGGCGGGGGCTGGGGGAGGAGCGGGCAGGGCGGGACGGAGGGGGCGAGGCGGAACGGAGCGGAACGGGGCGGGGCGGGGCGGACGCGAGCGGGGCGGGGCGGAACGGGGCGGGGCGGGTCTCACCCCAGGCTGGGTGCCGGGAGTAGCTGCAGTACTGGGCTCCTGCCGGCAGAGGGTAGAAGTAGTAGCCGCAGGAGCAGGTCTCCACCATGAGCTGCTGGAAACAGGATACCAGGCAGGCCTGGGGGGACAGCAGGGAACACGGGCTGAAGGTTCCAGAGGCAGCCATTCCTCCGCCAGAGCGTGCAGGAGGTCCTGTCTCACCTCCTTCTCAGCAGCGCACCTGCCTTCCCTGGGCCCTCCTCCATCCCCCCCTCCCCCCTTCCCCCAGCCCTCCCCGCCTCTCCCCACTTCGTCCCTCCCCCCCAACTTCCTCTCCTGACCATCCTCTCCCTCGGCCTCCCCTGGGTCCTCCCTGAGACGCTCCCTTCCTCCCACCCCATGGCCCCAGACTCACCTGCAGGGTATAGGAGGCATTGTACAGCAGCTGCCCACCCACATCCTCCACACCGTCGGTGCAGTGACTATAGGGGCTCCCCAGCCGGCGCACCTCGTCCTGGGGGGAGGGAGAACGCTACAGTCCCACTCTTGTCCCGGCCCTTGAGGCCCCAGGGTTAGGCAGGCAAGTGGGGAGCGGGGGGGGGGGGGGGCGGGGCGCACCCACCTCTCGGATGCCGATGGTGGTCTCGGTCCCTGGCCGGATGCTGAAACCCTGGTGCTCCAGGAAAGGTGTGTGGTCACGTTCATGAATCATGACTTTGATGCCGGCTTCCGTGGACAGCAGCGGGAGGTGGTCCTGCTGCTCAGTTCTGAGGACCAGGCTGATTCCTGGGGGAAGAAGCAGGGTGAGGCCAGGCTGGCCAGGATGCCTTCTCCCCCACTCCGCCTGCGGCTGGCACTCACCATGGGTGATGCCCGGGCGCTGCGCAGCCCAGACACCATTGAAGGTATAGCAGCTGCCATAGGTGGGGTGGTGGAACGTCTGGAAGTGCCTGGAGCCGGGAGCCACACTCAGACCAGCACCCTCCTTTGACCCATGACCCCATTGCATGTGGCCTGAGGGACTATGACCTGCGTCATCTCTGGAGGAAACTCAGCGGTGGCACCCATATCTGCAGGGTGGAGCGAGGGGAGCAGCCACCCGCCCGCCCCACCCCTACTCACCGGGCCTGGCAGTCCCGGCCGTCGAATTGGCAAGAGAAGACAAAGTGGCCACCGTGGCTCTGGTGGCTGTCCTCGTGGGCAGCGGGCAGCAGGGCCAAGATGCTCACATAGTGGAAGCGGTACCATTCTCGGGCGGCTGTCACACCTGACGAGAAGGCCCGGTAGAAGCAGTCTCCGCCTGTGCTGTTACACTGAGGGGCATGGGGTCAGCACAGCACAGCCTCCCTGCCTGCCCACGCCCAAAGCAGAGCCCTGCAGAATGACGGCTCGCCAGGACCTTTCAGGCCTAGGGACACTCACCAGTCTGAAACCCACTCTGCTCTGGCCACCTGGGTGGCTCAGCCTCTGCAGACGGACGCTGCGGTCCAGGTAGAAGGCAGGCTGTGGGCCCTGGTCGTCGGCAAAGGGGACATCCCCGTCCTCGCTGAAGTTGAATTGGTAGAGAGAGCGGATGTTCTCCCGGGCGAACCGATCGAGTGCCTGCAGATGGTGGCGGACTGAGCTCGGCCTGGCGGGTGGAGTGGTCAGGGCGAGGGAGAGGGGTGAGCTGAGCCAGGGCCACCCCCTAAAGTCCCCCGCATCAGTCACGGGATACCGCTGGGGACAGCGGCCTCGCCCCATCCTCGGGAAGCCTGAGCTTCAAACTGGGCTGCAGAGTGAGGCCAGCCCCCCCCTCCCCCCGCCCCCAGCCTGGCCTGGAGCCCGTGTGCACTCCACCAACCTTCCGGCACAGCCGCTGCTCCCCCCATCTTTGCCCCCTCTGCCTCCCCGCCTGGAATGTTATCCTGCTCTCTTCTCCGGTACCCCCCAACCCGAACCCTTGCTCCAGGCGGCCCAGCACCTGGGTGTCTGGGTGACACTGACCACCGCAAGCTCCAACTGGCTCTTCCTTGTCTGGTACCCGTCCCACCCCGCACTCCCCAACCAGAGTCTCAGGGTTCCTGAGCCAGTGGAGCTTCCACTGTGACCACACCTGGGGAGACACCCGCAGGCTGCAGAGGTGAGGAGTCAGGAACCCTCACCTGTGCGGGTTCATGTCACACAGAGTGACCGACGGGAAGAGCTTTCGCTCCGAGTGCACGGACACGGTCATGATGACCGGGTAGCTCCAGTACTGCTCAAAGAGGAGCCCAAACTGCCAGTAGAGTGCGCCCAGGGCACCCAGGAACAGCAGCCCCCAGGATGCCGTCTTGAGGCGGTTCTGGCTGGAGCAGACGAGGCGGATGGCACCATGGACGGTGGCGTTGGTGCAGAAGAAGGTGAACAGCTCCCGGAAGGAGGCATGCAGCTCCACGAGCCTCTCCCCTTGGCCCTCCTCGTCCTCGGGCTGAGGTGGCGGTGGCAGCTGGGCATCGTGGGACTCTGGGGAGCCACCGGATGCCTGGGCCATAGCTCCTGCCTGCGCCCAAGAAGCAAGCTTTAGTGTGGCCCCTGCCTGGTGCCTGGCCTGACTCCCACTCAGGCCTCCTCACCCCAGGCTGGTAGGACTTGGTTCTCTGTCCCTGGGAACTCTAGGGACAGTTGTGGGCCTCGGCCGCCTATGGCACAGCCCAGCCTGCTGATGCTTGAAAGAGGCCCTATCAGAGGCTCGGGACCAGTCCTGCAGCCATCCCCCCCCCCCCAACCCCTGGCCGGGCACCAGGCGGCCTCCTCAGGCATGCCTCATCGCAGCCAGAGCTGGGTCTGGCTGGTGGGGATGGGGACAGTGGAGGGTATGGTGTCTAAGCCCTGCCTGAAACTGTTTGCAGGCTGGCTTGAGGCTGGGTGGGTCTCTGCTACTGTCCCCTAAGTGGGACAAGGGCCTCTGGGGGAGGGGCAGGCCAGGTGGCCTGCTTGTCTGGGTTGTGTCCTTGGCCCAGAGCCAATGTGGAAAGTCTGGGGCCCTGGAAAGACCAAACTCTGGGCCCCAACGGCCTCTACCAACCCTCAGTGGCCAGTACGGCCACACTTGATTGGGACGGACAGAAGCAGGCTGCTCGGCCACGTCTGGGCCAAGGGTCAGGCCTGAGTGTCGCTCGGTGCCGTGGGCCCACAGTGAGGCGTCACCTACCAAGTCGTGTCCCCAGCGAAGCCCTGTTTGTGGACCTTGGGCTTCAGGAAAAGCAGGCAGGGGTCAGTGGGCCAGCCAGTGGTGGGGACCTGAGGGCCCCAGAGAAGTAGAGCCACAGACCAGGGCCCCCAGACCCCCAGTTCCTCCAGCACACAGGGACATGGGACCCTGACTAGGCCAGGCCTGTGAGCCCTGAACATGTGCTGAGTCACCGCATGGGCTTCCGGTGGACTTTCCACATTGTCCGCATCTTGATCTGAATCACTAGGCCTTCTTGCACCCAGGGTATGGCCTCCTGAGCTCTGGCCCCCTCCTGAGGCGCCTGGGGAGGGGGCTGAGCCAGGGGCAGCGGATAAGCATCTGCCAGCACATGCCCGGCCCGGTACACCCAAACAGGCTGCTCCCGTGAGCTCCGGGAACCTGCATGTTGGAGCAGGCTGTAGGTATGGCTTCGCAGGGCCATAGGCACAGGTGCGGGTAGGTTGGCCTCCCTTCCCAGCTTCAGGTTTGCGGGCCTCCCTCGTGCCTGGCCAGGAGCAGGTACCAGCACAGGGTGCTAATGGTGGGTCTCACGTGCACAGAGCTCCGCTCACATGCGTGTCCCCCATGATCAGAGCGGGCCTTCGCGGGTGAGGTAGGATCCTCAGCTGTGTGTTATAGGTTAGGCAAGAGGAGCTCCAGAAGGTTCTTTCTGAATCCAGGAACCGTGTTTACCCTGCCCCAGACATGTAGCCCAAACCAGCCCCCTTCTGCCCCAGCTGGGGCTATCAGGGCAGGAAAAGGGGAGGCCCTGAAGGTGGGGATCTGGAGGACCAGGGAGAGCCCCCAGGGCTTCCTGAGATAGGGGCAGGGTCCAGACACCTGGGAAGAGGGCCCCGGATGCACTGGGGTGAATGTGGGCACTCGGGATCCGAGCAGCCTCAAGCCAGACACAGCAGGAGCAGGGGCGGCGGCCCCTTCGGACACACTCGCACACACATGTGCGTGTGCAAATACATGTTCTCCTGTCACACGCACCCAGCCCCCGGTGGGGACTACGCGACCCTCATCTCTCGCCCCTTGTACGTGCTGGTGCTCCAGGTGACACGTGGGACACGGCGCCCTCCACCTCAGGCTAGAGAGACCCCCAGAGAAGACCTTCCCTCCCTGCCCCGGCATGGGCACGTCAGGTGTCCCTGGGTACCTTGAAGCTGGAGCCTTCCTGTGCAGGTGCCTCCATTCTCCCGTGGTGGGTGGCCTGATGATGACGCTGTAGTGGGTAACAAGGCAAAGCGGGATGTGGCCCGACACTGGCCAGGCAGCCTCCTATTTATAACAGGCTGGCTGGGTGTGGGGTGAGGCGGGGAGGGGCCTGGCTGGCGGGGGCAGGCACACCCACTCTGGACCTGGAAGGGGAAGCCATGAGGGCAGGGATGGGGGTCCTCCCCCTGGGTGAGCCTTTCTTGCCCAGAGCCTTGGGCGCCAGGCCTAGGGGTAAAGGGCTCTTGGGGGGAGAAGAGACCCCCCTGGATGGCTGCCCTGCCTCTCTCTGAGCAGACCTTCCCCTCCCCCAGCTCCTGACGCTCAGAGCTCTCTTGGGTCAGACACCCGACTCCCAGCAGACCCTGCAGTGCCCTGGCCCCTCGCCTGTCTGCCTGCTTGCCTCCTGCCGGGCCCGGGAGGGATGCCTGCTCCCCACCGCCTGCCTGGCTCACACTGCGAGCACCGACTACAGGTATTTGTGGCCAAGGGGCACTGGGCAGGGGCCTCCGCTCCCAGAACTCAGGTGTCTAGGGCCAGCCGCCCAGCTGCTGGGACAGGCTCTAATTGTGGGAACAACCCAGGGCCTGGGTGTGGAGATAGCACCTGGTGGCCTGTGGCACACAGTTCATCCTTCCTACCATATAATATGGCCACCGCTGACCACACCACACGCTAAGACAACACGCCTCCCACGAAGATGAGACACCACGTGTCTTGGACACATATGCGCTGAGACCACATGCTGACAACACACACCACACTCGAGGCCAAATCACACGGTCTGGGGGGGGTTGAAGTCCTTGGCCTCATTGTCGTTGTGTGAGGCCGGACGGTGCACCAGAGGCAGGACAACCCAGGACACCCCACCCCTCTGGCCCAGTTGGGGGGGGGGCCGTCTAGCATGTCCCCAGGATGACCCACAGGCCTCACCATCCCAAGCGACCAGATCCTCAGCCTGATCCCAGGTTTGAGGGCGTAGCTCAGGCCCCACTGCCCCCTCCCCAGGGCAGGCTCTACACCCTGCCCCCAATGGGTGCTGAGGGAGGGAGCCCCACTTCCAATAGGCCCTGCTGGGACGCCTGGGCTCTGAGGAGGGGTGGGGTCATCAGCCCTGTGGCTTTGGAAGGAGGCAGATGGCCACTGGTGATGCCTAGAGAGGGAAGTCATGCCTTCACGCCTGGGGAGAGCAGGCCTTGGACTCACACGGGTGTGGGTACAAATCACATCTCTGTCACTTACTGTGGGACTTTGCCCAAATTACTCAACCTCTCTGAGCCCATTTCCTTAAGTGCAGAATGGGCCTTTGTTTCCTCTTCCTGCACAAGGCTCAGAGGTGGGACCAGTTGATATCACTGGTCCCTCCCCAAGCATCATAGCCCCTAACCTCAGTACGGGCCTGGGGTGTCTCAGGCCTCTGCCACCACGCAAGCGATTTCCCTTTGTGGGGTAGGCGATGTTACCAAGGAGGTGGGGCACACACTGTCCTGCGGGAGGCCTCCTAGCAGCACGGGAAGGTCCCAGGTGCTCTGGAATGAGAACAGGGGTAACCTGTGGCTCAGGAGGCTGAAGAAACGAGCCTTCAGGAAGGACGGCCCTGGAGGCCCCGGCTCAGGTCTGGTCAGAGTCCCTGCCAGCCAAGGGCAGCGTGGAGGGAGCTTGGAGGGAGCCCCTGCGTTCCTGTGGGAGAAAGAGCCCTGGCCAGGGACAGAGGCACGCCTGTGCCGATCGATGCCCAGTGCCCTGAAGGACTCGAGTCGAGTGCCCTGAGGAAGCTCAGTGCCCTGAGCTCATCCAGGCAGAAGGCACAAACCTTCCTTCCCTCCTCCTGGGGAAACACCTTGAGAACTGCCAAGGGGCCAACAGAAGGTGCCAGGGCCAAGGGTCAGCAACCAGTGGGGAGGGGAGGAGGCCACCCCAGAGCCCACCTCTGAGAGGGCAGAGAGGACACAGAGACTGCATCTAGTGGCAGTGAGGCCAGCAGCCCCGCCTCTCTTCCGGGCACATCCCTTCTCCTGCCTCCCCAGCCTCACTGGCCCCCAGAGGAGCAGGATTGAGGGCTGGGGCCAGGCAGGGCATCCCCAGCCCCTGGCACAGTGTGGGCCATGCGGTCACTCCTCTATAGCTGTGTGTTGAAGGGATGTGTGGACGCCTCAGAGGCCCCACGCACTCCACCCTCTCCGCAGGACAGTAGGATGCTGGCCCCACCTGGAGTACACCCCCCATCGGGACTTTGAGGGCCAGCCTCCACTGAGGCTGGGTCTAGGGGTGCCAAGGTGTCCCCGTCCGGGCTGGGGCTCTCCTGGACACTGTCGGTGCTGGTGTTGCATGGGGCCCCCAGGCTCAGCTCATTCCTCTGAGGGTGGCCCTACCCTCGGGCAGCTCAGAGTCGGTCCTAGGAGATTCTGGTGTGACAGAAGTGAAGTCGAGCCCGCCCACGGCCCCTGCACGTGTGCTGGATTCCCGGTGGGCATGGGCGGGTGGGGGTCATCCTCCCTGGGCCTGGGGGCTGGCCCACCTGCTTCCAGGAGGGTGAGGGGCCTTCCTGGTGCAAATGCAGAGTCCCCTCACTCCCCCAAGCACTGACTACAGTGTTAAGCAGAGGCTCTGGCCAGCACAGAGGGGGCTCCCTGAGGTGCCTCCGGGCAGTTGGGGGTGGGTGGAGCTCAGGGTCTGCCCAGTGTTCCCACTGGAAGGGGTGGGGTGTGTGCACACTTCCTGCCTGGTCACCTCCAGGCTGGCTCTTTGGTACCCTCTCTTGAGCCCTGGTCCCATGGTCCCTACTGGTCACATGCAACTGAGACCCTCAGGTCCTGCCCTGGGGCGGGGGTGGCAACCGGTGGTGGTGGGGGTTGTTTTCTTGGCTCTAACCCTCTTGGCTTCCTGGCAGCTCTTCCGACACGGACCATGGATCCTGGACCCGAGATGCTCAGGAGTGAGCATGGCCATCTTCTCCCCACAGCCTGGCCGTTGGCGGAAGTGGCAGTGGTTGGAAGGAAGTCTGGCAGGAAGGTTAGCTCCAGCTTCTTCTCCAGAAGGGTGGCTTTGGGATTTGAGAAGGTCTCAGTTGTCGTTAACTGCCAGCCTAGCTGCCCACTCCTGCCTGACTGCTGAGGCCACCAGCTCTACGGCCAGAGGCCTGGGCAGCGTGGGCCTCGTTGGCCCCGAGGGCAGCATAGGTGGGGCCGGTGGGCGAGGGTCTTGGCAGGACCTGGTGGCCACGTCTGTCTCGGGAACCTTCTTCCTCAGGTGTGACTCAAGGGTGCTTGGTGATCAGGAGGTTGGGACTGACGCTGGGGGATTCTGAGCTGAGCTTTTCCATCAAGATGCAACCCCACTGGCTCCCCCACTTTACACAGACACCAACTGAGGCAGGAGAGTGCCTCTACCTGCCCGAGGACCCAGGCCCGTACCGCCACTGCCTATGCTCTGCAGGTGTGCGTGGGTGCGTGCCAGACACACCTGTGCTTGAACCCCAGGTGCCCTGGGGTAGCCTCCCTTACATAACTTTCCGTGTTCTAAAAAGAGCTGGGCCCGCCCTGCATGGGGACGGCAGAGCTCTCGGAGGAGGCAGAGGAGTGAAGGCACAGGCATGATGCTCAGTGTAGCAGCAGGAGGCCAAGCTCCAGAAACTGCCAGCCTCCCCACCAGGCAGGCAGGCCAGGACTGGGTGACGTGGTAGAAAGAGGAAGCAGGCTGGATTCCCACGGGTCGACTCACCTGGCAGCAGACTGGGGGACGATGGGCCCTCCTTCTGGGTTCTGCCCAGGGCCTGGGGCCAGATCCTGCCTGAGATGCCCCGGGTGGGCCAGGGTCAAGGGTAAGCATGGCTGCCTGCCCTCTGCTGGCATCTGTTAATGGTTGTGTGATCAGTCACCTCGCTGACTTGTGGCCTATACCAAGAGGCACTCAGGGGCTTGGTGAAGGGTCTGGAACCCCAGCGTTGTCCCACAGAGCCGTGCAGTCCGGCACGTGGTCTCTCCAGACCTGTCCAGGCTGATGATTAGCACCTGCCTCATAGTCGATATGCAGCACTTGCCCTGAAACAACCTATGAGTGGATACCCCAGCCCGCACTTGGCCCTGTCCCGGGTTTTCTCTCCAGGGAGGGCAGTAGGCAATAAGTATGCTGGCTTACTCAGCTGCCCAGCCCACCCCGCGTTCAGACACCAACTCTCCTACCTCCTGTGTGCCATCCTCACGTCCCTCCAGGCCCTCCCCCACGGCACTCTTGAGGAGCAGAGGGCCAGCCCCAGGCCTCTGCAATCAGGACCCTTTTGATGCTGGCCCTGGGAGCAGCAGCTGCACCTAACTGCTTCAGGCATACTCACAGTGGCCAGGCTCTGCCTCCCCCTCCCCCAGGGCCAGGGAGGGGACTGTGGGAGCAGAAAGCAAGCCTCAGTGCAGTGTCCACTGTTGCATAATGACCCCATTCATGGGCTGGGTGGAAAATTCAGTTGGGGAAACAGTGAAACTATTTTTATGAGGCCAGCTCTCCCCATAGGCAGGGGCTGGACAGGCTTGCCCATGGCAGACCCCACCTGGCCCAGGTTCTGGCAGTGCTCCCCATCCCCATGCCTCACTGGTGGCCAGACAAGGAGATTCAGGACGTGACTCTCAGGGGCCCTGGGCAGGTTCAGTTACTGACGGGGCCGGAGGATTCTAGCGCCTCCAGCTCTCTCCTGTTAAGTGGGCACAAGGACTGCGCTCCCCAGGCCGGATTGCTCCCGTCCCGTGGAGGGTAGCATGGTGGGAGGGTCGGGGTCCCAGTGAACTCAAGGAGGAGTTCACGCCGGCACTTCCGGAGACACCCTTTGACGGAGCTTGTCTGTCTTCCTGGGATTGGCGCGCCCCGCTCTCGGCCAGGGTTCATGGGGAGGTAGTGTGCAGAGTGAGGGGATCCGGGACCCCTGCGGCCGCTGACAACCCCTGGGGCCGCCCGCCGACAACGCTGTAGCGGAAAGATGCCCAGGAGGGCCTTGGCGGCCTGACCAGATCAGCGGAGACACCGGAGGTCCGACCGCCCGGAGCTGCCCGCCGAAGCGCATGCGCCCACCGTCCCGCGGCCCCCGCCCCAAGGAGCTGCCCGCTAGTGCGCACGCGCCGACGCTCTCTCTGTTGCGGGGCGCGAGGCGGCAGCGAGACGCAGGCGACGTCCGCCCGGCCGGCTAGAGCGGCCACCCCGGGGCCCGGCGCACCGGAATCGGAAGTGGGGGTGAGCACAGTTCCCCCGCCCGCCCCGTGAACGGCCATCTTGCAAGCTTAGGCGGCGGCGGTGGCGGTGGCGGTGGCGGGGGCGCTGCAGCGGTGCGGTGGGCTCGCTCCCGGCGCGGTGAGGCTCTCCGGCGCGGGCCACGCTCTTCCTTCCCTGCTCCGGTCTCGACCACGGCGAGCCTGAGCGCGGCGGCGGCCCACGCGCGGCGACGGGGAGAGGTGAGCGAGCGGCGCGGGCCTGAACCGGGGCTTCGGCCGCGCGTCCGCCCCGCTGGAACCGGCCCGCGCGGAGCGTACGGGGCCGCCGCGAGGCTTGTCGCCGTTCGATCTGCCGTTCGAGGGGCCCGGGCCTGGAGCTTCCGTGCGCGGAACCTGAGGTCGGTTACGGCGGGGCGCCCGGGGCTCCGGGCCGGGGTGGTCCTGCGGCCAGCTTGGGGATTTGGTTGGCCTCGCGGCTGGGGCTCCCACGGAAGGCCCTCCTGTTAGTGGCACGCTTGCGGGCACCTCCGGGACTAGCCGGCATAGATCTTGGTTTGTAAATGTATCCCGGGAATTGGTGTTGGGGTGGCTGCCATCGAGCCCGCCGCTTCACCCGTAATCAGTACCCAAACTGTTTGTAAATTCCAGCAGGAATGAGTGTCCTTAGGGTTATGCCTCTTGGGGTAGTAGCTGAGAGAAAATCCAGGCCGTAAGACTGGGAAGCTCCAGTCGGCTGGCTCCACCGTGGGCCTTGCCGACTAGCGCTCACGTTGGGCCCTGGGCCAGTTCCTCGTCTGTGCCGGCCCACTTTCCACCTCTGCCGGTCACCTGCACCCTCTCAGCTTCGAGAGACGTGAACTTGTAGCTCCCTTTTCACTGGATGCCACCTGGCTGGTCTGTATTTAATTCAAGTCCGGTTCCCAGCCGCTTTCTGGGCCCAGGCATGGAACAGCCAAAGAGGGGTAAAGCCTAGTGGGAGTAGAGCTGCTAAGTGCGTAAGAACACAGCGCAGCGATGGGCCAGGTGGGTACTGTGTTTGTTCCAGGTCAGTGAGACTTGGTGTAGTCCGGCTTTAGTAGAAAGGAGCGTCATTGGAACACTTGCTGTGTAGACTTCAGGCATGGTGCCTCGGGCTTGCAGTCAGCAGTCTGCTGTTTTCTGAAGTGTTGACCTGTGTGGCAGGTGCCTGAGGGGTAGTGGGACTGTCTCCACCGGCCCTGGGCCCCTGTCCAGCCTGCGAAGCAATCCTGGTGGAGAAAGGAGAGACTTCCGTGAAAGGCTCGGGCTTGCGAGTGTCACGTGCCCTTCTGGTCGGTCGGGCCAAGGTCTCATGCCACTTTGTCACCTGAATTACGCTTACTCAGAGTGGGAGAGAGGTGCGGAGAAGAGAGGAGCAGGGTGTTTGGGTGCTGGGCAGATGACAGGTGTGTCCGTGTGAGGCTGGCGGGACTCGCGGCCTGCCGGGCGTTGGTTCAGGCAGCGCGCCCTTACCTCCCGTGTGCTGACACTTTGCTCCTGACGTTTGTTTTCATGCTGCACCCTTTTTCTTTCAGCATAACGCTTTTCGTGTTCCCCATCTGTGGGGATTTGCAGGGAACCTGAGACCTGCTTCACGGGTCTGTGCAGGTGCCGTAGACCAGAGGGGCCCCTGAGGGCACTGAGTGAGGCGAAGGAGGGGTCCTCAGGGAGCTTTTTCTTTGTCCTGAACTGAGTCGTTGAATCATAAATGTGACTTTAAAGAGTATGCTTTTGAGGGGCATCTGGGTGGTTAAGCGCCCGACTTTGGCTCAGGTCATGATCTTTCAGTTTGTGGGTTCAAGCCCCGCATCGGGCTCTGCGCTGACAGTGTGGGGCCTGCTGGGGATACTCTCTCTCTCTCCACCTCTCTCTGCCCCTCCTGCACTTGTGCTTTCTCTTTCTCTCAACAATAAATGAATTTAAAAAAAAAGTTGATACCTTTGAGAGCAAGAATGAGCGAAAAGTTTGTGACTGACCAGGCAGGATCTATTTATTTTGTGTGTCTGTCCTGTAAGATTCATTAAGCACCCAGCCTTGCCACATAATTACGCACAAACACGGTGGTATTTGAATTGCCCAGGGAATTTTTTGCGTATTACAGAGTGTTAATTTTAGGGTGAACGTTTAAAAATTTTTTTTAATGTTTATTCATTTTTGAGAGACAGAGACAGAGCATGAGCGGGGAAGGGGCACAGAGAGGGAGACACAGAATCTGAAACAGGCTCCAGGCTCTGAGCTGGCAGCACAGAGCCCGACACGGGGCTCGAACTCACAAACTGCGAGATCCTGACCTGAGTGGAAGTCGGACGCTCAACCCACTGAGCCATAGGGTGAACATGTAAAAGACACCCAACAAGTCCAGTGTGGCGGTTCTGCTTCCGGTGAGGTGAGCCACCTGGCCCCTTTGGCTTGGCCAGGAGCTTGGGGGCAGTGCTGCGCGGGAGGGCACTCCCTTCCCAGGCTGTCTGCAGCCTGCTCCTGCTCCTGCTGGCGCCTGGGAGGCACCTGTGTGGTGTGGAGCTGGGTCGCAGGGAGGCCTGTGGGGGCATTTGACTAGGGAAATGAGGGAGGCTCTTGAGGGACTTAGCTTTTGAGCTAGGCCAGGAAGGGCACAGGTGGGTTTTCTGCCAGTGGAGACCAGGCTGAGAGACAGCCGTAGGGTTAGGGTGAGGAGGGGGTTGGGAGTCAGACACTAGGAGGGCTCGTTGGGCTTCTTTGTCGGGGGCTTGGCAGGAAGGGGGAGGTGTTGCAGTTCAGTCTGTTTGGCTGTGGGGAGATCTTGCAATGCTATGATCAGAACTGTGGGTGGAGAAAGTTAATCTAAGTGTACGGGGTGGACTGAAAAGGGGAGACTGGAAGCTGGGGGGGGCCAGTGGCGAGTCTGGTGGTGCTTGATGGGAGAGGTAGTACGACCCTGCATTAGGGTGAGTGGAGTGGGAACAGGAGGGAGGGGTGGGCAGTGACGTGTGCAGGAGGACCGCTCTGCAGGCCCTGGGGTGTGGGAAGCACACCAAGCCCCGGCTGTAGTGCAGTGGGCTTAGTGCTCTGAGGGGAATCGAGCCAGCAAAGGGGCGGGAGTCCAGAGACCTCTGACCTGACGGATCGGAAGGAGCTGTGGCTGTTGCCAGGGAAATGAGCAAGCAAAGGCCCTGAGGTGGAGATGATGGGGGGCGGAGGGTGACTTCAGGTTTGTGCAGGCTGGAGGTCAGGGTCGAGATCCTGGCCGCTGATGTCCAGTGTGCTGGCAAGATGGCCTGAGATGGCTGAGTGGCAGCGTCAGTGGCGTGGAGGAGAGCAGGACAGGCATGGCTTCGATCTGCCACCACTCTAGCCTGGAAGCTGCTGTCCCTTCCCATTCCCGCATACCCCCATGTGTCCTCTGTCTCTATCATGTTTTAGACTGGCAGCTTTCACACTTTATTTTTAGCAGCAGAACTTTTTTGCCTTGCTGTCTTAGGGGAAACTTCTGCATGCAGAGCACATCAGGCTGAGCTGCTCCAATGCCTGTGAGGGTGGGGAGCTCTGTCTTCTCTCTCACCATCACTCCCCTCTGCCTCCGAGCATCACTGAGGTGTCCCGGGCTCCACCCCCCCACCCCCTGAGCCAGGCCGTTTCTTCTCTTGAATGATGGCTGCGACCTCACTCCTGGTCCTCAGCCTTCAGTGCTGTCCGGTCCCTCCCGTGCCATCTCATCTGTCTCATGCTGTCCCCTTCAAGCTCTGCTAACCTGTCCCAAGTGATCCAACAGAAAAGCTGGTCTCTCTTAAGACTTGGACCTAAAAACTTTCTGCAGTGCTATTGGCTGCGTGGCCTTGCCTCCCTGGTCAGCCTTGTCAGCCACCATTTACTGTGCTGTGGCTCCTTACACAGTGGCCCAGTGCCCTTCCCTGGACCCGTGATGCTGTCTGAAGCCTCTACCCGTGTCCTTAGCTCTGATCAGGAGGGTGCTCCTTTTGCCTCTTCCCAGTGTGAATGTCAGACTTTCAGGGCCCCCCATCTTTCTCCAGTCCTCCCATCCATTTTGTTTTTTAGTTACTTTTTTTTAAAGTAATTTTGTGAGACAGCACTCATGCAGGTGGGGGAGGGGCACACAGAGAGAGAGAATCCTAAGTGGGGCTCACACTGTGGGATCATGACCTGAGACGAATCTAGGGTCAGATGCTTAACCGACTGAGCCACCCAGGTCCCCCGTCCTCCCATCGACTTTTGAGCAGTAGTAGATATGTTGGAAAATGTTTAACAACAGGCTTTTGTTGGGGGCTGGTTTGGGGTGCATCCTGATTTCTGTGGTGTAAACATTTCATTAGCACAGAGCGCAGGAGCACCAGGCCATGCTGGCCTCAGCACACCGGTCCTTAGGACCCTTTAAATTCGAGGGCTTTCTCCCGGGTAGTTTCTTTGAGGACGCAAGCGGGGCTTTGGTTTTGTTTCGTTTTTTATCTTTGACCTGGTGTCACATAAACGAAGGTTGTGGGGGGCAGACCCCCAAGGAGACTCGTCGAGTCCTGCTGGTGTGGGGGTGGGCGGCAAGTCAGGACAGCCCGCAGGCCTGGCTTCTGGGTGGCTGGGCTTAACCTCGTGGGACTGTTGAAGCTGTCTGTGGCTGAGGAGGCAGGGCGTGTCTCTCGTTCTTTGGAAACAGACGTTTGCTTTCCCTAGATGAGCAGCAGCAGCAATAAAAGAGCTCCGACGACAGCGACCCAGAGGCTGAAACAGGACTATCTTCGCATTAAGAAGGACCCGGTGCCTTACATCTGTGCTGAGCCCCTCCCTTCCAATATCCTTGAATGGTAAGGCTCCACGTTGACCATTCACCCCACTCCGACTGTCGCCTGGGTTCTCTGCTCGCTTGATGGGGAGGCCCTGGTGCTCCTGTCCTGTCGTGGCATCGGGGAGGGTGCATCTGTCTGTACCGCCTTCAGATGCGGGCAGGCTGAGGCCTACGGATGAGGCCTGGTTGTCTTCCTGATGGGCGGCGGCTGGGGCCACCATGGGGTCTTCCTTGACCTCTGTCCCCTGGGTCTGGAGAGAGCACGCTGGGGAGCGCCTCTCGGGTGGGTCTGTGGGATCCATAGGGGAGGCTTCGGGGCACGGCGTAGGTCTCACGGCTGTTGGTGGAGAAGTTGCATTTCTAGACTCTCCTTTTGCTCTTTGCGTCTTGGTGCTGTAGAGTGGCCTGTCCTGTCTTAGAGAGTTTGTGACAGAGGGTCAGGGGCCCTGATGCTTGGGTTCCTGGCGCTGGCCGGGGCAAGTGCTTGGTAGCCCTGGCCGACGTAACAGGCTCTGAGCCTCACGCGCACTCGCTTCATAGTGACTTTCAGGCCGTGCTCAGGTGTGGCCTTAGGAGGTTACGTGCTTCTACAGGAATGCTGCCCTTACCAGATTTATCGGTTCTGTGGGAAGCAAAGTGTAGGGTTGAGATAGTAAGCATTTTCTGTGTGAAGGGTATTTTGTCCAGAGAAAAGGAATTTAACTGAGTTAAAAGCTGTTCTTTAGATTGGACAGGTGTTTGGACAGGTGTTCACGGGTTCTGGATCTACCTTCCTCAGCTTGGGGAGGAGGGGCTGCTCTGGCAGGTGAGGGAGGGTTTTCAGGGTGAAAAGGGCCGCGCGGGACTGAGGCTTTGGGGTTACAACAGAGCTTCCCCGGCCCCCTGAATTGGCAGATGGAGGGACAGCTCCCACAGCAGTCGCAGGGTCGTCCTCGTTGTTTGGGGAGCCTCTCTCTGCCTGTGAGTTCAGATCTCCAGGTTCAGTCATTCACAAGGAGCATCGATCGCTGAGATTTGTTTCCATGGAAAACCAGCAAAATTAGCAAAGGGACAGACAGTGCGCTGGAGTCGGAGTCCATAGGAGACCGACACGAGCCCCCCCAGCCCTGCTGTGACCACACACATGAGGTGCTGTCCCCCAGGGAAGCCTATCAGAGACCCAGGACGCAAGATTGCCAGTTGGAGCAGGTCATGTGCCTCTGCCCGGCACCTCCCAGTGCTCCAGACCCCCAGCAGGGAGGCTGGCTTCCTTCTAGCACGATCCATGTTATATCGTTGGCATAAACAGTTTATGTTGCATCAGGGTGGTGAGCCCCTCTCCCCACTCTTGAATCCAGTTCCCAGACTGGCTGGGGACGGTCGTGTCCGGCCTGCTGGCTGGGCTCTGTCACCTGCTGGGGGTGTCCCCCGAGTGCCGTGCTGCTTGGCCACTCAGGCTGCTGGGCTCTCTGCTCTTGCTCGCTGCTCCTACCCAGTGTTCCCAAACTGGACCCCGGAATTGGGAGCAGTGACAAATTAAGGCCACGTTCCTGGGTGTGTCACGTGCTTAAGCTCTGAGGCTTGTTCCTGGTCCACCAACACAGGATGGCAGTGTTTGCGGAGTAAAACATACCGGCTGGCATGTGTTTCATCCACGACGTTCAGGTGGCATTTGTGGGAAGAGGGGTTTCCAAAGGGATGCTTAGTGACGTGCTAACAGCTGTGTCTGATTGGCTCTACGTTCTCTTTTGTGCTTTTCTCTTCTGTTTGAAAATGCTTAAGTCCACGCACCTCTTGACATGCGGCCGAAGCTCCTTATTTGCACGGGACAGTGGAATCTGTGAGTGCCGCCGCTCGTGGTCTGAAGCACGTGGGTCCACCTGGGCTTGGGCTCTGTGTGAGGACTTCAGTGACAGTTACAGGCTATCCCTGTTCTCCTGCGTGAGGCCAGCTGCTCTGAGGTCCCACGTCTGCTTCTTCTAGAACATCAACACTGGGGGACACAGAGCCACCTCGTGTCACCAGCTGTTCCCTGCTTGGCCTACTTCGTGATATTTGGGCACACTGAGAAGTGCAGGTTTCTAAGTGCATCTCAAGAATGTGTGTGAAATTAGCATTTGAAAATTTGTTCGTGGACTTTCATGGTTAGAGAGCGTTAGTTTCTTAGGTGTTGCAGGCACGAAAGTATTTTGTGGAGGACGTGAAAGACACGGTTCCTAAGACCCCGTTAGGAGCGCGTAGACCGCAGCGCAAGTTCACCTGGGATGTTCGCACGTCTGGTTTCGGCTGGACCCCACACCCCGGCCGCGGAGGGACTCAGAACTCGGAGTGCTTGCCGTCCCTAAAGCCAGCTCCTTTTCTTCTCTCCCTCAGGCACTATGTGGTCCGAGGCCCAGAGATGACTCCTTATGAAGGTAAGTGAGTCTTCAATCCGAGCGAGGGGAACAAGAGACCTTTTTGTCTTCTGAACAGACCTCTCCCGTCCGGCACTTCGTGTCTGTGACTCACGCTCTGGTCTGCATGTCCGTTAGTAACATTGCACTTGCTTGGAGTCCGTCCTCGTTACTTCAGATCCTAAAGCGGTTTAGTCTTCAGGGGCTTTCCGTGAGTCTCAGAGGTTACCCAGCCTCTGACGTGAGTGGGGCCGGAGCCGGAAGACAGACCTGGTAAGCCGTGCAGTGCAGCCGTTTTCTCCTGCTGTGTTCAGACCCGCACGAATGTTGTCGGGAAAGAAAGCCGTGGCTATCGAGCACTCGCTCTGCCGAGCCCTCTGAGCCACGTGGTAGCCCCTTCGTGTGGATGGGGCCCCGAGGCTCACGGGGAGGGTGCAGGGTCTGCCCTGGCACAGCCAGGCACCTCTGCTCTCCTCGTTCTGCCGGGGCTGACCTGGTGGTGCTGCCCAGTGTCCTCTGGTGTCATTTACAAAGTAGACCTGGGGTTTTTCAGTCAGCGGGTCGGGGGCCTACAGGGAGCCTGGCACCAGCCTCAGGGTTCAGGCCAGGTCGGGGGATGAGCCGTGGTGGGGCAAGCCCAGGGCAGAGCTGTGGCCGGGCTGTACCTTCAGCTCTCCTCACTTTGAGTGGCATCTGCCTCCACATGGGGGTTTTGCGTAAGATTTCACTGGAAAAGAGTCCGGCTGCTGGAGAAGCACATTCGAGACCCACTGCTCTGGACCATGAGGGGAGAGCTGTGGGTGTGGGTGGGTGGTTAATAGTGGAACTGGCCTGGCTCTCTCGAAGGTGGTTTGGCACGTGTGTCACCAGCCTTATGAGGACTCTCCTTTGACACAGGAGTCTCTGTTCTGGGAAGACGTGTCCTGGGGAAACAGGTGCAGAAGCCTTTCTGTAGGGTGGGTGTGTTAATAGTGTCACACTGGGGGCCGCCCGAGTGTCCAGCAGCGGGGTGTGGGCTTGATGGGCTTGTGGTGGGGTTCCTAGAAAAGCAGCAGCAGATGGGCTTCAGGGCAGCCTGGACAGGTCATAATTAAAATGCTTGTTAAGGAGGCTCCTGGGTGGCTCAGTCGGTTAAGTGTCAAACTTCGGCTCGGGTCGTGATCTCACGGTCCGTGAGTTCGAGCCCCGCGTCGGGCTCTGTGCTGACAGCTCAGAGCCTGGAGCTGCTTCGGATTCTGTGTCTCCCTCTCTCTCTGCCCTTTCCCTACTTGCACTCCATCTTTCCTTCTCTCAAAAAGAATAAACATCAAAAAAAAAAAATACTTGTTAAATACATGTGTGTTTCTAACAAACTAGGAATGAGCATGTTTTCTTTCTCACAAGTGGGATTTTAAGTTTTTTTTTTAATAGTTTTAATATTTTTCCAAAAAATTGTGAACATTTAGTAATTTTGTAACCAGGCCTGTTGCTGCTGGAAGTGAACCTGGACAGGGGTGGAGGTGGCAGGGGGAGGAAAGGGCAGGCCCCGAGTGGAGGCTGCCGGGCTTGGGACCGCAGGAGACCCCCCCCCTCCCACCCCCAACCCCCAGACCCAACCCTGTCACCAGGGCTTCTTTATGTGTGGTCCTGCCCTGTGTATCTCCCTGCTGGTCATGGCCTTCAGGCTGTCTCCTCAGAGACCAGCTTTTCCTGCTGTTCCTCCTTCCCCTTCTTTCTTCTCTCTCTCTCCCTCCTTAGCCTTCTCTCCCTCCACTGCCTGCCTCCCTCTTGCCCCTCAGCACCTGCTCCTGTCTCTTCCCCTGCTGCCCATCCTCTCTTGCGCTCAGGGCCGCACTCTGCACTCTGTAGCCCTGCCTTCTGCTGACCATTCTCCTCAGGGTCGATGAGGGGCCCCCTGAATTGTCAACCCGAGGGATGGCTCTCCGGCCTCGGTGTCTGGGGTTCTGTGGACTTTGCTGGTGTGGGCTCCTTCCTCCACACTTGCTCCTTCTCTGGCTTCTGGATGTTCCGACCCCTCCTTCTCAGTCTCTCATGGCTCTGCACCCTGGCCATGTCCGTTCGGCTCAGCATTGGTTGACCACCGACCCTGTCCTTGCTCTGGGCTCTGCGCCCACGCTACTCCTGGCCGATTCCAGGCACACCGATCCTGACGGTTCAGAAGTGGCTTCCCGCTGGTACAGGCGTTGCTGAAGGTTCTCCCTGAATCGATCTGTGGATTTTACCCGATCCTGTCAAAGTCCTGGCACGGCTTTTTGTAGACGTACACAAATTTATTCTGAGATTTTTATTGCAAAACGTACACGGAAAGGCAGAGGACCCAGAGCAGTTGAAACAAGAACAGAGTGGGAGGAGTCAGTCTGCCAGGCTTTGAGATGCCTGAGCTTCGGTGAGCCGAGTGTGGAGGGAAATGCGGGTCAGTGGAACAGAGGACCCAGGAGCTGCTTGGCACCGCGGTGGCCCACGGATCTTTTGTTGTTGTTGCAACGGAGTTGCAGAAGCAGTTCAGTGGAGGAGGTGCGTGGTACAACACCGTCCCTTCCCGGGCGCGGTCCTCCCTGGCCTCTCTCCAGGGCCACCGTGCTCTCTGGGGTTTCCGCCCCCCGGGGCTCGGTCAGGGCTGTGCCCGTCGCTCGTCCGCCTGTGGACGCTCGGAATGAAGGATGTGGGAGCTGCTGGCGTGGGGGGCGCGTGCGCTTCTTCTCTGCGCTCCCCAAGGGCTTGGCTTGACCCCTGGGTGAGGCTCCGCCCTCCCACGTCCCCTGCTTTGCCTCCTTACCTCTCAGGATGAGCCTCCCCCACAGACCCTCCCAGAGTTCGTCTCGTACGCTCGACGCACGTCTGGCCGGGGGGGGGGGGGGGGGGGGGGGGGGGGGGTGCGGTCCGGCGCGCGCCGCCCGCCTTGAGGTTGCTTCCCCGGTTTGCGCGGCAGCCGGTTGCCTCTCTGCGCGGCTCCTGCGGGGCGAGCCCTCCCCTCGGAGGGTGAGCCGGCGTTGGCCGGCTTGCACCTGCGTCTCTCGGGCGGACGCAGGACGCAGGAGGCGGGGCTGCCGGGTCAGTGTGGGTGTTGACCTTCACGCGCTCGCCGCATGACGCGGGCCGCATCCTGCTGCCCACCTGCCCTCCGCGGAGCTGCGGGCGGGGCCGTTTCCTGAGCGGCCAGCTCCAAGCGCACGTCGGCGGAGCCTGCTTCCTCTTGAGAAAAGCACCTGTTTGTATCTCTTGCTTATTTTCCAGTTGGGCTTTTGTCAGCGATTTCGGCCGACGGTGCCTTGAGTGTCGTTCATAGTGCTAGTTTCTCGCTCGGGGGCCCGTCTGGCTGTTGAGTCGGCCTCACGGGGGACACTCGCTCACGTCATCCCTCCAGTCCTGGCAGAGCTTGGAGTGGGAGACGGCACTCACGTGAGGCGGCCGGGGCGCCACGACCCGGGCGAGACGTGGGGAGGCCCGACCCGAGTGGCGTGAGAGCAGACGTGTGTGGTGCGTCCGGGTCCTTGAGGTGGGGCCCCACCCGGGGTGCTGGGGACGGCAGGGGGCCCGGGTGGAGGACAGGGCGGCACTCCTGAGGCCTCGCTGCGCCAGCACGCACGTGCACACACATCACTGGGTGTCCGGTCAAGTCACGTCCCGGGTCGCCTGCCTGCAGTGGGCCCGGGGCCTTGCGTTTCCGGTAGGCTCCCAGGTGCAGCCCCGAGAGAAGGGTGTGAGGTGAGGTAGCCCACGGGACCGTGAGCTGCGTGGGCAGGGGCGAGAGCCTTGAGGCCCGAGAGGTCATCCCGAGTGAGCGGTTTGGATCAGTTTGGAGGCGTGGCCAACAGGGCTTGCTGGTGGAGGCCGCGGGAGGTGATGGCGGTGGTGGGGGCAGGGGGGCAGCGGGGCCTCCCAGAGTTTGGTGTGAGCGGCTAAGAGGGTGGAGTTGCTGTTCGAGGGAAATGGGTATCGTGTCTTGGACCTGTCCGGGCAGTGTCGCCCGGATGGTCGGCCCGCGGGTCAGCAGTGGGGCGAGGAGCCCCAGAGGGCCAGGTGCAGGTGCCAGTTGGAGATGTCCCCGTGTCACGTGAGCCTGAGGACCCAGAAGCGTGAGCGGTCAGGGAGGGCGCCAGAGGAGCCAGCGGCCAGTGCTCGGGGCAGTGGGACGGGAGTGGGGAGCCAAGGTGGGGTGGCGCCCAAGGAGGCAGGGGGCGGGCTCTGCTGACCTCCGGGTCGGATTTGGGGGACCGCGGCGGGGGCAGGAGCCTCGGCAGGGTGGACCTGGATGTAGCTCTCAAGGGGTTTTACGTAAAGGAGGGTGAGTAGCTGGCAGGAGGGGGAGTGAGGTGGGGTCAGGTGTGTTGTTGTTGTTGTTGTTTTTTAAACATTCATTTGTGAGAGACAAAGACCCAGCACGAGTTGGGGAGAGGCAGGGACAGGGGGAGACGGAGAATCCCATGCAGGCTCCACATTGTCAGCACAGAGCCCGAGGCAGGGCTCAGGCCCACGAACTGTGATACCGTGACCTGGGCCGGAGTCAGATGCTTAACCGGCTGAGCCACCCAGGCGCCCCTGGTTTTTGTTTTTCTAAGATGGGAGAGTCACACGATGGCAGTTGGTTGCTGCAGGGTGTCATTCGGTGGAGAAGGAGAGACCGGGAGTGCGGGAGAGGGGTCTGGAATAGGGGTGACCTCAGCCGACCTGCTCAGGGGTGGGCGAGAGGACCCAGTGAGGAGCTGGGTACGGCTTTTCCTCTGAGGCTCTGTTCTCAGTGACGGGGGGCCCGGGAAGGGTGAGCAGGGTTGTGCATGTGGGGCAAGGGCCACTCTTGATTTGTGGTCATGAGCCCCCAGTGAGACTGCCAGCAAGACGCTCGTGTCCCAGGGGTGGTCAGCCGCTGGGCCCGGGATGAGGGGGGCGGCGCTGGCAGGGTGGGGGCAGAGTGGGAGACTGAGGGTCGTGGCACCAGCCTGAGGGCTGGAGCGGAGCTTGGTGCCTGGGGCTGCCCCCACAGGGGGTGCACTGTAGACCGTGACAAGGCTCTTTCTCTGTTTTGCTATAGGTGGCTATTACCACGGAAAACTAGTTTTTCCCAGAGAATTTCCTTTTAAACCTCCTAGTATTTATATGATAACACCCAATGGAAGATTTAAGTGCAATACAAGGTAAGGCATTTCTGCCGTGCTTCTCAAGTGTGAATGTGGTCATGGCGAGTGTGTGTGCTCTGTTGAGTGGGTCCCTGTCTTGCAGGCTGTGTCTTTCCATCACGGATTTCCACCCAGACACGTGGAACCCGGCCTGGTCCGTCTCCACCATCCTGACTGGGCTCCTTAGCTTCATGGTGGAGAAGGGCCCCACCCTGGGCAGTATAGAGACGTCGGACTTCACGGTGAGGGGTGGAGAGCGCACGGTTCGCATGTCGGGGGGCTCCCGCTCATGTCCTCGGCAGTGGGAAGAGCAGGCCGGGCTTCCCTCCAGGGACAGCACGGTGTCTGGTCCTTGTCGACCGGTCTTGATTTTCTTATTGTCTAAGTGGGAACTAAGTTTCGTGTCGTTAATTGCCGATAGTGAAAGACGAATAAGCCTTGATGAGGCTGAATTAGTTTGTGGTGAACAGCGAGTTTATCGAGTGCTTTCAGCAACACGAAGACGACAGCTTTTGAGGATAAGATGTGTGTAGAATTTGAAAGAGTTGAAATTAATCTTCAGGCTGATATTTCCCTTCTGTTTCTTCCTAGAAAAGACAGCTGGCTGCACAGAGTTTAGTGTTTAATTTAAAAGACAAAGTCTTCTGTGAATTATTCCCTGAAGTCGTGGAGGTAAGGCACAGATGCTGGCGGTCCGTTTGGCGATGCCCTCGCCAGGAGCACTTCCAGATTTGATTCTTCCAGAGAGAGAACTGTGCTGCTGTGTGTCCCTTTGCTGCACACACACAGCACGCAGGGCGCCTGTTCTCACACGCACCTGTAGGTGCTGACTGGCAGGTGCAGCCCTGCCCCCCTCCTCAGGGCGCAGGGCTCCTCGGGTGGGCTGCTGGGCTGTGGGGAAGGGCCTGCCAAGAGGGGCTGGCATGTACCCTCATCTTCGCTCTGGAGCAGGGTAGGCTGCACCCAGGTCGAGGCCACAGTGATTCTGTGTCGCTTGGACCTGCTCAGTCTAGGCCCTGAGAGGCGCAGGCTTGGTGTTTTTGACGAGTCCCTGGGTCCCCTCGTCTGTTAAACAGAGTTAAGAGCGCCTCCCGCTTCCGAGGGTGAGTGTCGGGCCGGTGACCACTGGCCTCCCAGGCAGGATCTTTGTGGTGGATCTTAGGACCCTCCCTTGTCCTAAAGGAAGCAGTTTATTTAGACCAAGCCTTGTTCCTTTCTGTTTTTATCTTAGGAAATAAAACAAAAACAGAAAGCTCAAGATGAACTCAGTAGCCGACCCCAGGCTCTCCCCTTACCAGATGTGGTTCCAGACGGGGAAACACACCACGGTCAGAATGGGCTTCAGCTCCTCAACGGGCACGCGCCGGGGGCCGGGCCGCACCTCGCGGGCCTCCAGCAGGCCAACCGGCACCACGGACTCCTGGGCGGCGCCCTGGCGAACTTGTTTGTTATAGTTGGGTTTGCGGCCTTCGCCTACACGGTCAAGTACGTGCTGAGAAGCATAGCGCAGGAGTGAGCCCCGCGCCACAGCCGGCAGAGGTGGTCGAACCGAGGGCACCGCTCCCGAGCTCGCCATGGGCTGGCTGGACGTGCCGCCGGGCGCAGGGTGGACCTGCCTGACTTCTGGGGTTAGCTTTTTAAAAACCTTTAAAAGGAAAACAAAAACCAAAGCGTGTAATTTGGATTTAGAGGAGGTGCAAGATTCTCAGCTCCCTGTCCTCACCCTGGGGTCTGTTGGGAACCATGGAGCTTGGGTGTCGAGGAGGGACCTCATGCTTTGGTTTTATAGCTTAATCTCCTGTATCGTCTTTCGGACCTGTTTTAGTAAACCTGTTTTTCATTTTACTAGATTTGGTCACTTAAAAATACAAAAACTCGATTAGCAAATACTCTGCGTGCAATTCTTGGTCCAGTGGAGCCCTGGCTCACCAGGCAGGAGCAGTTCCCACAGCTGTGCCTGGCCAGAGGGCCCAGGGGCCTGGCCAGGGGGCCCAGGGGCTGGCCAAGGACGGCCACGGACGGGGGTCCAGGAGACGTGGGGGTTTGGCCTCAGCATTTGAAACGTGTTTGCATTCTCTTGGAAAGAAGCAATCCTTCCTGGGAAAGTGGGTTCTTGTTTTGCTGAAGTTGAAATTCCACATCCGCTTGATGTCTGACCACAAGGTGGCGTCCTTTGTTCAAAGAGCCACCCTGTCCTCTGCGGTCTCTGCGGTCCCGAAGGCTGCTTTCACTTTACCACCCCCCCCCCTTTCCTCCACACCTATGCCAGGCTGGGCTCCCCACTGCCACCTCCAGGTTCCTGGCTACTGCAGGGGTGACCTTTGGTACCCACAGGACATTTCCTCTGACCCCAGCAGCCCCATGGAGTTCTGCACCTGACAGGCTCCCCTCACACTTGGCCCAGATCTTGGGTGTACCCTGAAGACAGGCTCCTGTGTTCCTTTTCACAGCTGCTCCCTGTCCAGTGTGGGCTCTTCCCCTAGAAGACCACACGCAACTGGGCATCCAGAGGAGGTGAAGGCTGCCCCGGGAGGACTGGCCTGAGTTGCGGGCAGGGCTGGTGGGGTTAAGCAGGCTCCCTGGGTCGCTGATGTCTTCCGTTAAGCGCCTGCTTGATCGTTTCCCTTGCACGTTATTTGGAAGCACTGTGTCTGTGAGTCATGGGCTGAGGTGCTGTGATTTCACTCCAGAGGCCAGAGGGGGCTTCAGGTGCAGCCACGCACTTGTACATCTTCGACTTTGGGTTTTGATCAGTTTATTTAAAATTGCCCTATAATTTACCACTTGTGTGTATTTAACCCACTCGTGTGAAAAAAAATCTTTCATTATATCTTTGTTCCTAAATTTTGTGCCGTTTGAGTCTCTGTTGGCGGAAACGCAAGTCCGTCTCAGCCCGGTGCCAGGCTAGCCGCTAGCCCGTGGGCAGGCCAGCGGTTGGGCCTGTGAGGGGTGGGGGGGCTGGAGCTGCCGTATCTGCAGCCCGGTGGTGCCCCAGGAATAACCGCGGGCCCTGGTGGCAATGCTGCTGGGCCTGGGTCCCTGTGTGGGCGGCGCTGGGCAGTGGCGAGGCTCTGCTGTGCTGGATGCCGGGCCTTGCCCTCTGTCCACACCTGGCTCAAGGGTGCGTCTGTGGAGGTGGGCATCTGATCAAACACTTAGTGTTTCCTGAGGTTTTTGAGGAGGTAGATGGCTTAGCAAACATTTTACTCGACGCGGGTTATTTCTTTGCTGTATGTGAAATCTCAACTATCAAAAACCCTTTGTCAGTAGTAGAGGTAGATCCGTGCAGTACAGAGCCTTCACCAAGGGTCCAAGGCGGTGTGCTGTCTGAAGCGACCCGAGATAAAAGACGCACTTGGGCACCTGGCTGGCTCAGTCGGAAGAACGTGCGACTCTTAATCTCGGGGTTGTGAGTTTGAGTCCCACGTTGGGTGTAGAGATTGCTTAAAATAAATAAAAATTAAGAAACAAAGATGAACTTGTCCTGTGGGGCTACACGTGTTGCTCCCTCTCGGAGGAATCGCCGGCCCCTCGTTCTTGTGTGGGGTCCCCGGTGGAGGGCAGTTGGACCCCCTTAGGCCACCCATTGGACGTGTGCTTCCCCAGCTGGCCCGGCTGAACCCCTGAGTGTAAGCCGTGCTGTGAAGTCTCGGGATCCAGGGGGAGAAGCCCCCCCAAAAAACTGGTCCTGTATGGACGCCAGTGAAACAGTCCCGGAGGTGTGCCCTGTGGTCCCAGAGAAGGGCATACCCGACATTTATTTCTCCCCCAAGAAACTTCCCAGGCAGCCGACAGGTCTGGGCTGAGGCTGGAGCGGCCCTCCTGGTGCCAAGGGCATGACTTCAGGCAGCCCGTTGTAGGGACGGCACCCAGCATGTGGGCTGTGGCTGTGTGGCAGCTGGCCTGAGCCTCCCCTGTGCAGGCAGTTGATGTCTGCGGCAGTGAGGCGTGGACGCTGGAGAGCAGGGTCCCTGTGGTGGTTCCCGGCAGCTCCCGTGCTCACTGGGGGCGCTGGGCCCTGGGAGGACCCATGGGATGTGGGGGAGGGGGCACTGAAAGCAGAGAGCTGGTTCCCTGACACTGGACCCAAGTCTAAGGGGGCAGTGACCTCATGCAGAGCATGACTTGGCTGAGACTGCTGGACCAGTGGGCCGAGGAAGTGGCTCCTGCTTCCTGCTTGTTCTCAAGGTGCCTAGGGATGGGAGCAGAGCTCATGGTTCAGGCGTGGTTGGACCTGTCTGAGGCCCGTTGCCATGTGGCTCCCCCATCCTGCTTCAGAGGCCCTCTGCTGTTGGCCTGCCTTTAGGAGGACCGTGCCGGAGGCTGGTGCAGCTGGCAGTGTCCACACGGCAGCCAGAGACGGCGCATTGCCGACGGCACTCCAGTGACGCACTTTTGAGCCTCGAAGGATCAAACTGTCAGGATGCGGTTGATGGGAGCACAGGTACCCAGCCTGCAAAGGGGGGTCTGGCAGCTCAGGAGGAGTCTTCTTGGCTACCTTTCCTGACCCGGTGTTGGGTGCAGGGCACATCTGGGGTTCCACGGGGCAGGGCACAAGGGGATCTTCTGCAGTGCGGCGCCCCCCTCAGGACCCGGGCGTTGGGAGCTCACCAGCTGGACACCCAAGAGACCTGAGGCTCCCAGTCGTGAGCTCAGGGTTCACCAGAGCCGGCCTCTGTTGTCCCTGGAGGTGACCGACCATCTCTGCCTGAGCCAGCAGAGGGGACGAATGACCCTGGGCGGACACTCCTCACACCTTCCCCACCAGGCTTGTCTCGGCGCCTCGGCATTCCTGGCAGACATCGGGAAGTTGAGGGGTGCCTGGAGGACTCCTCCACCAGGACCGGTGTGCCCCACCTTCCTCTAGGCCGGACTGCAAGCAGCAGCTCCTGCGGGGGCTATAGCCATGGCTCTGACCCGTCCTAGCCTCGGTCCCCACGCAGGCCCTCACCACGCGGCGAGTGAGTCTGTGCGGCTTGTTGGCTTGCGCTGGCCCTGGCGGACCCGTTGCCCGCGGCGTGCACCCTGGAGGTGGTTCGGGATGGGTCCCAGCTCTCCCCGGGGACCCGCCCACTGTTGCTCAGGTCCAGCTGAGGGGAGATCCCGAGCTCCCTCTCCTTGGGCGGACAGCTGTGGAGGGAACCGGCTCCTCTGGCGCCACACGGCCACCCAGGGGCTCACGCTTGTGCTGACCTCCAGGTTGGGGCGCAAAGGCCTGGGGACTCCGCTCCCTTTCCCCTGCTGGCTCAGGACCATCAGAAGCACAGAGGCCTGTTTGGGTGAGGGCAGCCCCTCAGGCAGTAAGGGTTGGCCTCGTGCCCCAAGAAGAGGAGGGGGCAGAAGGACGTTGGGGCGGCCGGGGCCACCCACCGTGCCTTTGCTCTGAGGTCAGTCAGTCCCTCCCCTCACTAGCCAGGCTCCCCGCTAGTGGAGGGCCAGCGCCCACTGCCGGGACAAGGCTGGGAGCCTCGTGGGTCAGCTGTCCTGCTTCCTGGGTCCCGCCTTTCTCAGGAGTGGGATCCGAGCCAGGCTTCCGGGCATCGCCGGGACCTTGGGGTAGGGGTTGCTGTGTAGAGGGCTTGGGGGGCCCGAGCGAGGTGGGTCATATGTAGGAAGGGCAGTTGGGGCTGTCGGTCCTGATGGAGGGCTCCCCTACCCTGGGCCACCACCCTGAAGGGGCTGGATGTGCGGTGTCGGGAGCTGAGCTGGGAGGCAGGTGGGGTGAATTCGTGTTAACAGTTTCCAGGGTGAGTTGGCCCCGGGGGGGGGGGGGGAAGGGTGGGGGCTGTTTCCAAAGGCTCAGAGCGCCTGCGGGAGGCGCGGCCCCTGCTAAAGCCCCGTCCACGCCCCCGGGCTGGCCTGGCGCCGGGGGACCAGCCGAGTGTGAGCCCTCCCCCTTGGAGCTTCGGGGAGGAGGGGAGGGTTTATTTGGCGGCGGCGCGGGCGGCCGGGGCGCCGGCCCCAGCCTGAGGGAGCAGGAGCGAGTCTGCCGTCGTCGTGCCCGCCCCGCCGCTGCTCCAGCTCACCCTGTGTGCACATGCACCGGCAGCAGCCAGGCGCCTCCTGGGGCCGTGTCCCCGCACCGGGGCCCTGAGTGCGGCTGTGCTGCTGCCCCCATGAGCACACCGGGCTGTCCGCACCCGCAGCGCTGAGCCATCACCGAGGTCCGGAGCTGCGGGCTGGCCGCCATGCACTGGGCCCGGGCTGCCGCAGCCCTCCTCTGGCTGCAGCTTGTGCTCCTCGGGGGCATCGGGGCGCGGCGGGAGCCCAAGAGGCCACGGCAGCCCGGCCAGCGCACCGAGCACCCCACCGCCACCGCGTCCAACAGCGAGGGGCTGCCAGGCTCCCCCAAGGTACATGCGGGCCGGTTGCACGTGGGTGCGGGTGTGCATGCCATTTGTAGACTTCAGGGGGGCCCCGGCTCTGCAGGCCTCCCCATCCTGTCCCCACGAAGTGGGACTTTGGGCACGATTTGCAGCAGCTGCTATTGGGGCATCCATGGGGCCCCCCTGGCCCAGGGGAAGGGGCGGGGGAGGAGAGGGACTTCCCAGAGGGGTTACAGTGAACCCTTTGAAGCCCTAGGTTCCACGTGCTGCCGTTTGGTGTAACTGCTAATTCAGGAGTGGGTGGGGAGGAGTTCTAGACTCCTCGTTGGGAATCCAGGTCCCCCACAACTTGAGTGGCTGGAGAGGCCCAGGCTAGCCTGGACCCTGTGCTTCCTGGAGGTCCTTACCCTGATCGCACGCTGCGTGGCCAGCACCCTCTCCGGCCTCTGGCACAGGCTGTGTTCCTGGTTATTGCAGTCCCTCTGGCCCCAGTCTGGCCCTGGGTCCTCTCTGAGACAAAAGTTCCCCGCACCCACCTCAGCGCTGGTCCTCCACCTTTCCTGCTCCTTGTATCTCCAGAGGGGGTCTCGGAGCTGACTCCAGCAGGCCTGGTGGCTTTGTGCAGCTGCCCACCTGGGGGCCGAGGGACTGGGAAGGGAGAGGCCGTTGCTGGGACAGGTCCCCCACCCCCCCGCCCTCACGCCTTTGATCCTGGCCTCCAGCCTCCCAAGGGCGTCTCTGCGGCGGCCAGCCAGGCTGCTCTCAGCCCACGCGGCCCGTTGGAGCCCGGGGCCCCGTTTGCCAGACGGGCAGGCCGAGCCGGAGAAGAGTGGGCTACCCGCAGCTTCTGGGGCTGATTCCGGCCAGTCACCCAGGGGAAGGTGCTTAGTGGTCGTTCCCTGCCCTGCCTGGCACGAGTCGGCCTGGAGACAAACAGGAAAATCTCTATTCCCGGAGTGGTCTCCGTGGGTTGGGGGGCTGCCATGGGACACGTGCCCTGGACAGACCTCCCCAGACACTGGAGCTCCTGCTCTTCTTGCTAGGGATGAGCTCATCTTCCACTTGTCCCCTGCTCCTGCAGCCCTTGGCCCCTAGACGCCACTGATGTACCGGTCTCTCAGGGCTCCTGGGTCCCTCAAGCGTGGCCAGGGTGGGTGGCAGCCAGGGGACCGGGCAGATACCAGATATGCGAGGAACCAGGACATTCCAAAGTTTTTTTTGTTTTTTTTTTTAATCTTTTTAATGTTTATTTATTTTTGAGAGACAGAGACAGAGCATGAGTGGGGGAGGGACAGAGAGAGGGAGACACAGCATCCGAAGCAGGCTCCAGGCTCCGAGCTGTCAGCACAGAGCCCGACGCGGGGCTTGAATTCACGAACCGCGAGATCATGACCTGAGCCGAAGTCGGACGCTCAACCGACTGAGCCCCCCAGGCGCTCCTGGACATTCTGAAGTTCTTGGTGTCCTTCTCTTCTCTGGGTGGGGCCCAGACCAGGGGTGGGAGGTGCCCTACCCTACCTGCCCTTCCCATCCCCCCCAGGATAGAGACTTGGCCTGGTCTATGGAGAGGAGGCCCTGGCTTTCCCAGGTCAGGAGGCGGCACCTGCCCCGGGCGCCTGGCTCTTGCTATGCTAGGGACTGAGGGCTGACTGCCGGCCTGGACCCCGGGTCAGGACTGCTCAGCTTGCCCTGCCTGGGTCAGCCTGAAGAGAGCGGCCAGGACTCTGCGAGCCCCATGGTGGTGGCTCTCTCCCAAACCTCGCTCCAACAGTGAGGTGGACTGGCCAGCTGTGGCCTGGGTCAGAGCCTGAACAGCAGGGCCGGCTGGGGGGCCAAGGCCACCAGCTCACACACTCATGTCCAACACAAAGCAAGGCCTGTGCCTGTCCTCCCCCCTGGTTTCGCATGGTTCTGGGACTCTCGAGAAGCCCCACAGAGAACTCGCTGCTCTTCACTGCTGCCCGCCTCAGCCAGGGCCAGGCCTCTGTTGGGACTTGTGGGGCTGGTCTTGTGTATACACAGGTGTGCCCATCTGCTTGGGAACAGGGTCCAGTGGGAGGGGACACGGTCGCTCTAATAACAGAACCCAGACCACGGTACCTGGATATCAGGCCCCGAGCCCTTGTCCTGTGTCTCATCTTGGTCTGGGTCCCCAGGGGTGGCCCGCGGTGCCCCGTTGCCACTTTTCTTGTGTGTACCCTGAGTCCTGCCCAAGGTGGCCTGGGTCCTGAGGTTCCCCGATGTCCGCTGGGGGCAGTAGGGCAGGACTCATTAGGGCCCGGTGGCCAGCTCACTAGCCCTGTTCCCTGGCCCTGCAGCCGCCTGAGGCCTTGGGGCCTGAGTTCTCAGATGCCCACATGACATGGCTGAACTTTGTCCGGCGGCCAGATGATGGGGCCTCGAAGAGACGGTGCCGGGGCCGGGACAAGAAGTCGGTGAGCCCCGGGGTCTGAACCCAGGGCAGGGGTGGCTGTGGCTCCAACTAGGACCCTCACTTTGCTCCTGCCTCCCCGCAGCGAGGCCTCTCTGGCCCCCCAGGGCCTCCTGGGCCCCCTGGGCCCCCCGGCCCCCCCGGTGCAGCAGTCAACCAGGAGGCCCTGTTGCGAGAGTTTCAGGAGATGCTGAAAGGTGAGGCCCCTGTCCCTGACTCTTCCCGCCTGGGGCCCCGGGGGTGACCCCACACTGACCCCGAGGTGCTGCCTCACCCTTTTCCCCGCAGAGGCCACCGAGCGCCGGTTCTTGGGGCTGCTGAGCCCCTTGCTGCCTGAAGGGACAGGCAGGTGGCTGGTGGCTGAGGCCTTCCACTGTGGACTGAAGGGCCCTACAGTGGTGGACGAGAGGACACTGCTGGAGCTGCGTGGCTTCCAGGCTGTGAGTGGGCTCGGGGGCTCGGGGGGGCCCTGGTCCTCTTGGGGCATCTGCTGTAGGCCTTCCTCATGTACCAGCACGGGCCAGCGGGGTGCGTGGTGCTGGGTGGGCTCCCCACCACTGGGGGGGCGGTGCTCACAGCCAGCCTGGGACAGCCACCCAGCACATAACATGCAGGGGGAGGTGACCTAGGTCAGGGTTAGCAGGTCTCGTGTGCCATGACTGGGTGGGATCCAAGGTGGCCGGGAGGCAGGGATACCTTTCCAGGTGGGGGCTCTTGAGGGTTCATCCATCCCTTGGGGCCTGGAGCCTGTGCCCAGGGGCCCAGAGGGGCATAGACACGTAGGTCACCCCCCACCTTGCCCACCTGGGGCCTGCTTGGGGTGGCGGCTGTTGGTCACAGGCGCCTCCCCCAGGCTGGATGTGCAAGATGAGGGCCCAGGCGCTGCAGCTGGCTGTTCACCTGCTATCCCTCCAGCCCACTGCCCAGGGCGCCTTCCTGCGGGGGTCCGGCTTGAGCCTGGCCTCGGGCCGGTTCACAGCCCCAGTGACCGCCATCTTCCAGTTTTCTGCCAGCCTGCACGTGGGTGAGTGGGGCCGGCCCCCAGACCTGGGTCCTTTGCTACAACCCCACCTCCCTGGGGGTCTCACTCAGGGCCACCCTCCCCCAGCCCTCAGCCGCTCCTGGGCCTACATCTGGCAGTGCGTCCTGAAGGCCCCCAGTCCCAGCCCCCTGCCCCTCTCTGCTCCGTCCTCCCTGAGGGCTGTTGCAGGCCAGGCCCTGTCTCCACAGACCACAGGGAGCCGCAGGGCAGGCCACGGCTGCGGGCTCGGGACACAGTGCGGGCGCTCGTCTGCATCGAGTCCCTGTGTCATCGACACATGTGAGTGGGCCTTCCTAGGGGGCACCCTGAATGCTGGGCGGTCGCGGGGGGTGGTGCCCCAGTGTCGACCGCGCTGTGTATGGGGGTGGGGTCCTGGCCCCGCAGTCAGCTGTGCCCTCACCCCTGTCCTGCGCGCCCTGTCCAGGTCCCTGGAGGCCATCTCGGGCCTGGAGAGCCGAGGCAGGGTCTTCACCATGCAAGTCCAGGGTCTGCTGCACTTGCAGGTGAGGCCAGGGGGCTGCACCGGGGGGGGGGGGGGGGGGGGGGGGGGGGGGGGGGGGGGCTGCACCGGAGGGGGGGATCCGAGGCCCGGAGCATCGGCCAGATGACCCCTGGGGTGGGTGCAGGTGAGGCCGGGGGGGGGGGGCTGCACCGGAGGGGGGGATCCGAGGCCCGGAGCATCGGCCAGATGACCCCTGGGGTGGGTGCTGTGTGCTGGGGCTTGAGCTTCATCCCTCCATGCGCTCCCCCGGGCAGGCGGGTGTCGTGGGTGGTGACATCCACTGTGGGGTGTCTGCAGGCTGGACAGTACGCCTCCATCTTTGTGGACAACGGCTCTGGGACAGCCCTCACGATCCAGAGTGGCTCCAGCTTCTCCGGCCTGCTCCTGGGCACGTGAGGGCCAGACAGGGTCCCCCACCCGCCCCCCACTGTCCTCTGTAAAACCTCTGGTGACAGCAATAAAGAGCTCTCAGCCCTCCCTGTCGCCTGGTCACTGTGTAGTCATGGGGGTGGGGGGCGCAGGTGTGGCCCTGGAAGGACGTGTGGCCTCATGTCCGGCCTGGAGGCAGCGATCTGTGGACACGTGAAGGGCCAGGGGCCCAGACCCGTTCAGCACCAGAAGTTGGTCAGATGGTGGCCAGATGCCGCGTGCCGTGCCTGTCTGGGGTGCGGAGCGCGAGGTGGGGAGCCCTTGGGAGGGCCTTGTCCCGTGGGGCAGGTGCGGGGAGCCCACGGGTGTGGGCCACACACAAGATTGCACGTGCGCGTGCAGGTCACCAAACCCCACACGTGAGCCCAGAGGGCGTTCCTGCCCACGCTGGGGTGCTGAGTGCGCCTGTGTTTGCGGGGCGGGGCCCAGGGTGGTCCAGGCCCAGGCCGGCAGGGCACCTCGCTGACCCCACTTCTCCTTGGTGGCTGCCGCCATCAGGTGGGTGCAAACCCCAGGTGGGGCGGCCAAGGCCGTGCCCGCCCGTCCTGTGGGTTTGGGGCCCTCTACCCCTACCCCGTCTTGGCTCCAGCAAACCCAGACCAAAGAATGTAAATCGATCTTGGGATGTCTGGGCCTCCGCAGAGCTGCTGAGATACTATCTCTGGTTGGCACCTGGGTCCTCGGCAGGCGGCCCCACCTGGAGGGCTGAGGTGAGGCCCCTGACCCCTCCACAGAAGCCTGGGGGCCGGAGGTGGGGCTCGGGTCCGCAGCAGCAGGGCCTGAAGCCCCATTTCCAAGGCTGAGCAGGGAAGGGCCTCTTTCACCCTGTAGACGGAGGGACGGGGCAGGTTGAGGTTGGAGCCCAAGGGCCGTTGTTCAGCTTCTCCCCCTGGGGACCCTGACCCCTGTGGGGGGGGCATGGGGGGGGGGGGGGGGGCGCGGAGCATGGGAGGGACCCTCCCTGCAGCCTGCTGGGTAATGAGGCGGGAGAGCAGTGGTGCCAGACTGGCGCCAGCCCGTGCAGCCCAGGGTTTGGCCGATGACCCACCCCACCTCTCTCCCTGGTCGTCCCAGGCTGGCGTCAGGGGCTGGGGGGCTGAGTGGGGGGTGTCTCTGCTTCAGCTGCAGGCACCGGCCTGGTCTGAGTGGGGATACTCTGGTAGCTTGTGGGGGTGGGGCGTGGGTGCCCCTTCCTGGGGTCTCCAGTGAGAAGGTTGGGAGAGGGGGGGCACACAGGGGAGGCAGACGCTTGGGAGGACACAGCGTCCCCCACTTCCCATGACCGAGGTCCCGTACCAGGCTGGCCAAGCTTGGCTTGGCCATGGGCACCAGTTTATAGAGGGGTAACAGCCTGTGGGCTGACGGGGCTGCCCAGGGCACAGTGGGAGGGGACACTGAGGGATCGTGGCCAGCACCCAGCCAGACTCAGCCGGGCCCGGGGCCTCACTGCATCCAGGAGCTCTCCCGCAGGTCCTTCAACACCAGCCAGTCCCCCGCCCAGCCTGGTCCGGGAGGGGGCAGGTCTCACATACCCAGAGCTGCTCTGGGGGCGGTGATGACAGAGATGGAGACCCAGAGCCCGCAGAGAGTGACAGACAGGGGATGACAGATGAGGGGTGGGGACGCGAGGACAAGGACGAACCAGGCCAGCCTCTTGGAGCCCACAGGGGGCAGGGGGCCAGGGCCAGGTTGTGGCGCCTGACTGCACCTGCCTCCCGGTCTGTCTGGTCTTTCCCCCTGTCTCTGCCACCCTAATCAGAGGTCATTAGCCACTTCGCTGCAGTCCCCCTGGAATGTGCTGCCTCCAGCTGAGCCTCCGTGGCTGAGGATGTGAGAGCAGAGGCGCGAGGGGCCGGGGTGGGCCGATATGACCGCCAATCAGCTTCGAGCACTGTGAGCGGGGGTGGTCACAGCGTTCAGGCCCCAGGCTCAGACAGGCCCCCAAGGACACAGGCTGGCCCCCCAGTGTGAGCAAGGGGCCAGTGCAGGGCGAGGCTCCCATAGGCATACCCTGGGCCCAGCTGCATCCTTTTCTCTCATCTCTCCTGCCTTCAGGAGCTCCCAGGTACAGCCCTCACAGACACAAAGGGAAGCAGTGTTCTGTCGAATGGAAAAGATCAAGGTTCTTAAGTAGCTGACTCTGGGACCTACTTCAGTGGAAGCTTGTTGCTGTATTGTCTTCAGCCCGAACTGTGGTGTTTGAAAAGCTCCCTGAGGCCTTGGGAAGGGTCTGGAGCCCCCTAAGTGGCCCTGGGTCCTTGCAGTGATACCCAGCCTGAGCAGGGTTCCCGGGAGTGGGAGAGCTTGGGAGATGGGGCCGTTTTCCTGGGCCTGGTCTCTTCTGGTTTCATAGCTGGGCTCTGGGGTGGCCTGAGCGTCTGGCTGGGCCACACAGCTCTGGAGAGCCTCGGGTTGACTGTTGACCCCAAGCCGTGCCCAGGAGCAGCGGGAAGTAATGGGCTGATTTCACTGACCTCTTTTAGGGCTCAGTCCCAGAACCTCCATCTGACCCTGGGGCTTGCCAGGGAGGGCTGTAGGCCCTGCTGTGCTAGGTAGGGGCCCCTGGGAGGGGGTAGGCTTCCTCTGGCACCCCCCAGCCCTCCGCTGCCAGATCCCTGGTCTTGGGTCCATGGCCTGGTTGTAGGCCTTGGGGCCCTGGGGGTGGGGTGTCTCGGGGCTGGGTCATGGCCTGCCCCTCCAGTGCCCTCCATGTGCTGTGTTTGAGGGCAGACAGGAATGTGGGCATCTGGCTCAGGACAGCTGGAAAGTCCTCTTGGGGGCCAGGAGCGCCCACTAGCTTAGCAGCCAGGCCTCAACCTCCGTCCGTGGCAGGAGGCTGGAGGGGCAGGATGGGGGGGTCCTGGCTATGGGCGAGAAGGCTGCCCGTCCCCTCTGCCCGTGGTCCTCCTCTGAGAGGCCTGTGGGATGGGACAGGGTAGGGGTGAGGTTTCCAGAAGAGCACCCTCCCCACCAGCCTGGGCCCTGGAAGAAGTGTGGGCTTTAGGATACAGCCAGGACAGGCTGGCCCTTGGTGGCCAGGGCCCAGCTTTGGGCGTGACTTCCCCCCCTCGGGGTTGGACCTGGGGCTGGTGAGTGGGAGGGCTGTTCCAAGGGCGGCTGCTTGTCCTCCAAGCATACCTGGGAGGTTCTCACACCCCGTCGGGACGTCCCGACTCCTACGGCCTGGGCCAGGGACTGAGAGTTGGCCTGGGGTGTGGGGGGGTCTGGGCGGGAGTGTCCGTGCTTCTCTCGGGGCTCCCTGTGCTGACTTGCTGTCCTTGTGGTGGCTGCGATCGTGTCTCTGGGCCAGTGGAGCTGCCCGGTGCTGCTGTGTGTGAGACGTGTGTGGGATGGAGTCTCTGTGTCTCCTCTGTCTCTGCCCTGGGACCAGGGCTTGTGTGCTGAGCTAGAATCACCAGGCCCCTGGGGAGCAAACACAGGGCAGGTGTCTGGGGCCCAGTGGCTGGAGCCCCTGGCCAGCCAGTCCCTGAGCTCGGGAACGGCCGTGCTCGGTCCTGGGCGTCAGGGAGGCCGGCTGGCGGGGCTGTGCGCGTGGTCACAAAGCCGCTGGACCCTGGGGTGGGGATGTGCTGCTGTCAGTCCTCGAGTTGGACTCTCCATGACAGCTGGGGACTCTGGGTGCTGGGGGCAGGGGAGAGGGCTTCCTCACCCCCAAGGAGAAGCTCGCAGCGCACTGTCCTGGGACAGAAGCTCACTGGGATGGCAGGGGGTGGGGGTGTGCCTTGTCGCACCTGAGGCCTCCGATCCGAGGCCGCGCAGCCCTCTGCTGGGGAGCAGGGTGGGGCACTGCACCCCGGGGTCTTGCTCACTGGCCCGGCTTGAACGGTGCACTCGATGGGCTCTGAGTTCAGGCGGCTCCGAGCTCCGCACGACCTTAGGGCCCTGCCTCAGGGTCAGCCAGGAGCTGAGGCCTTCAGCATCTCAGGGTCTCCCCGAGCCCGGCCCCTGCAGCCACGTTAAGCGAGGCTGGGAAGCACGTCCGGATGTCGAGCCCGTGCCTGCTCCCGCCATCGGCACGTCTGCCCACTTGTGTCTGATGGTGTGCACAGGCGGGCCTGGCCTAGGGGTGGGGCTGTGGTGCTTGGGGACAAAAGGCCTTTGTTCGGGGGAGTTTGGGGTGCAGCCCCTGCCCCGGGGCAGTGACTCATGGGTTCCTCTGGTTGATAATGTCAGTTTTGTAACAGCCGGCAGGTCACACACACACCCGGGGCGGCCTCGAGGGTAGGAGGGACCCCCACCCGCACTCGCGGCCCCTCCAGGCTGCTCTGTTGGAACCTGGGTATGTGAGGGGGTGGCAGCGAGAGCAGGAGTGAACAGGAAGGGTGTCAGAGGGCCAAGCGAAACTCCAGTTGTGAAGTAAAGCATGTCCAGAAGCAGTCGCTCAGCCTTCCTGCAGCCCCTCGCCTGCCTCCTGGCCCCCTGCCGTAGCCCTGAATCCCTGCCCCCTGCCCCCCCCCCCCCCCCCCCCCCCCCCCCCCCGGGCCCCAGAAGCCCATCCGCAGGGGGCCCTCACAGCAGCCTGCACCAGGGCCAGACCCAACAGACCCAAGGATGCACTCTTCGGGACCTTCGCCGTGGGGTTGTCTGATCCTTCCTCTGGGGCCAGAGGGACAGGGTGGGGGCCTGCCTGGGGATATGCTCAGAGGGCCTGACGTGGTGACTCCTGTCGCGGGCTTGAGCCTGGCTCTGGCCATCCACCCGTCACTCCCTTTGAAGGATCGAGTGGGCGCCTGCGTCAGGGTGCCGGGCCCCTCGGGGGTTGGGCCTTTGAGATCCTCGGACACCGCTGGAGGTCGGGGGCAGGGGTTGGATCACCGGGCTGGGCCAGGCCCTGGGTGGTGGGAGGCAGGCTGCAGGTGAGGGTCCTCACCGGGTTTCCGTCCTGCTGGCTGCAGCCTGTGGTGTTTACTCTGGAAGACGGGCTAGTCCGTGGTCCGGGTTCTCCGTGGCCCTGGCTTCTCCCCGGCCTGTGAGCGCCACCACCAGCCGAGCTCTGCTTGGCGGGCCCTGCCACCCAGCCATCTGTGAACCCTGCTGGCTGGGAGAAGGGCCTCTGGGGCCATGTGCACAGGAAGTGCAGGCACCTGGGGCCAGGGGCGACAGGGGCACCTGGGCAGGTGGCCGGCCACAGGTGTGTGTGGGAGGGCCCCTGACCATCCTGCTGAGTGGCGGCGACTGGCCTAGCAGCTTCCCCCACTGCCACCCCTGCCTAGACCTTCTTGGATTCCAGTTCCTGCTGCCCCCCCGCCTCCCCCTCCCAGCTGCCAGGGCTCCCTTCCTGGGGGTAGCTTTCATCTCCAAGCTCAAGTGGAGACCCCTCTGCAGAGAGCCTTGACCCTCGTCACTTCCTGGCCCCCCCCCACACCCCCCACTCCCAAGATGGCCCTGGTGTAGCCCTCAGGTCTGTGTCAAGGCGGGGGAGGGGCAGAAGCCACTCCACCCCACCATTAGCTTCTGCAGAGGCTGGGTCTCCTGAGAGCAGCCTGTCAGGAGCCCCACCCCAGGCTCGGGATGCTCTCCAGGTCCCCACCAGGGACCTGGGGCTAGATGGGCACCCCTGGGCACCTGCTGGTGCTCGGACTGGGGGCCACACCTCTGCCCAGTCTTCTGACTTGGGCAGCTGAGGCTGGCATCCAGAATGGGGTCCCACATCCCTGGGACCTCCCAGAACACATTCCCCTGACCCTGGTGCCCTGCCCTAGCCTTGCAGAACTGCTGATCTTCTCCGATTTCACTCATTTCCTGTTCTGGGCCCCTCGGGGGCCAAGGGGAAGGCCGGGAGCTGGCAGTGGGCGCCCTGCACCGATGGCCATCGGCCTCCATGATGCCCGCTGGACCAGGCCCCGGGCACAGCAGCGTGCCTGAGCTCGGTCCATGGGATGCCTGCCGAGGCCCCGCTGCGAGTCTCCTTCGCTGCAGCCGGAGCAGAGGCCTGACGCTGTCAGTCTTCCCTCTCCCCTCCCCCTCTCCTCCCTGCCCCCCGCACCGCTTGTCAGGCCACACCACCCACTGCACCACCTGCAATGGGACCCCACAGTGGGGGAGGCACAGGGTCTGTGGGGGGGGAGGGGCTCCAGAGACACCCAGCAGAGGACAGTCCCCAGGGCATGCGGGCCCCAGGACACACGGGGCAGTGGGCTGTTTTGTTGGCTTTGAGTGATCTCAGAAGCAGTCGGCCCAGTGGGTAGGGTTACCTGGCTGCGGTGTGGCTGTGGGGGGTAGTGCTGGGCCTTCTGCAGGAGACTGTGAGGGCACGAAGTGGGGGAACGGGGATGGATGGGGGGCCAACGGCACCATCCACAGGAAAGATGGGGGGCAGGAAGGGCTGGGTCAGAGGAGAGTGTGGGGGTGAGTGGGGGTGGGTGAGAGCAGAGGAGGGTAGGGAGCTCCAGGGGGTAGCCCAGGCTGGCAGTGAGCCCACCCTGGCCCTGAAGATGGGGGCACAGGTGCCCACAGAGGCCAGGTGACGGGATTATTTCAGCTCCCAAGCTGTAGGATGTGGGGAAGGTCCTCTGGGTGGGTGCCGGAAGGTGACCGCCGGGGAGACCCTGGAGTGGAGGCTCATGGGGTCTCAGGAACGGGAAGACTCACAGGGCTTGGACCACGACCCCTCGAGAGCCCAGGGTTTGTTCTGAGGCCAGGCCGTGGTTTAAGGACAGACACTCCCCCTAAGGGCTGCCCGCTCCCTAGGCTCAGAGAAGAAGAGAGACATTAGCTCGACCCAGGGCACACTGACTAGAAACAACCTGAGCCTCTCTCCAAATCCCTGGGTCCGGAGCGCAAGCATCAAGGAGCAGCCAGCACGCAGACTTTTCGGGATTGGCTTTTCTTGCTTGATGGAATTCTTTGGAGCTTCATCCTGTCACTGCCAACGTTTCTGAAGTTTCGACATTTTCTAGTCCTGGAACCTTGGCCAAAGCGCTCAGTCTCTATGCCCCGTCTCTTCCTCTTTCTCAGGAAAATGAAGGGGCCGTTGCCAGGGCTGCACGCCAGCCCGCAGAAGTGCTGAATGCAGGCACTGGCCTGTTACCCTGGTGTCCCAACAGCTCGAGTCCTCTCCTGACACCTGCTCTCCACGTCGGCCCCGGGGGAGGGAGGGGCGGGGCCAGGGCCCTCCATGAGAAGAGGGGCACCACTCGAGGTGGTGCCGGGTGGCCCATGCCCCTCCGGGCCTGATGCTCTCTGCCAGTGTGGGCTGACGGCCACTTAAAGAGAGACTGGTTTGGCTGGGAGAGAGTTGGCTGCCCTGTGTCCCAAACCCCCAGTAAAAACCAGTTCGGTGGTCTGACTCCCCATCTCCCAAGAGCCTGCCGTCTCCCGGGCCCCTGGCCGGCGATGGGCTCAGCCACTGGCCTTAGGACACACGTGTCCAGGTGGCGTGCAGCCTGCAGTGTGTGGCTCAGTGGGCGGGAGGTGCAGTCTGGGGGGGGGGGCCCCCCTGACCTGGAGAACCCGCCAGCCAGGGCGGGCTCTATCCATGGGCCCCAGTATTGCCGGCAAGGTGATGGCGGAGGGTCACTCCAGGAAGGGACCCCTGGCCATCAGATCGAACGTGTGGTCTGAATCCTGACGTTACAACTGCAGTAATGATGTGCACAGTCAGCCCAGGAGAGGGTTTGTTCTGTATGGAAATTTAATGATTTCGGCTGAACAATAGGAAGTTTCCATTTTTGTCAAAACTGGTTGCATCCTGGCACCTTCACGTGATTCAAGCGAACGCTCAGTCTCGTAGGTCCCCCTCGCCTCAAGAGACACGTCTGGGTTTTTAGATTTTTTACAAGGAGGCCCTGGACATGGCTGCCATGCTTCCTTCCCATGGGGTGTGCCCTGGACGAACCGGAAACTACAGCAGGACTGCAACGCAGGGCAGGGATCAGAGGTCCACCCCTGGGCTCGGAGCCTGGCTCTGCCCCCGGCACGTGGGTGCCGGCAAGCTGTCTGCAGAAGGAGAATGGACATGGGCACATGTCAACTCCTTCGACAATCCCGACGCTCACGCAACACGTTCAGGCGAAAAAGGTCGGCGGGGTCCCATTCTGCTCACCCCGGTGTCCCCAAACCTGGCTCCTCTTGTGAATCCTTGTCCCGCAAACCAGGTGTTCACAGGGGAAAGGTCAGTCCTGGCTCACACTGGCCAATCAGAAAGCCGACGTTCACCTCGTAATCAGAATGTGTCAGCTCTTGGGACCTCTCTGGCCCGGCTTCCACCTTCTAAAGGCAGGAGAATTGCAACCACGAGACCATCCCCCGCTTCCTTCTGGCCCAAGACTCCAGACTCCGGATATCCTTCTACCTTTCAACAAAAATAACCCCAACCTGCCGCTGTGGACTACATCCCCCCAAACTCAGACTGAAGCCTCAACTCCCAATGTGATAGTATCTGGAGGTGGTGGTAGCTGAGGTCATGCGGGTGGGCCCTCTGGTGGGATCAGCGTCCTTGTAAAAAGAGACACCAGGCACTCGCTTTGGCTCTCTCCCGTCACAAGGCCGCGGTGAGAAGGCAGCCGCCTGCAGGCCGGGAAGAGGGCCCTCACCACCCAGCCCAGGTGGGGCCGATCACATGTGCTCTTAGAGACTTGAGGGACACACATCTGTGGCGTTTTGTCACCGCGGCCCAAGCTAAGACGCCCGCTCTCACGATCCACGGCCCGAGAACACCAGAGAGTGGCAGGTCAGAGGTCTGTGCCTTCTGTTTGCGTTGCCCGAGGTGCACTGCGGACACTGGCCGCGTGGCCAGGTTCCCCGGACAGCAAACCCAGGTCAGACCCCAGAAGAGCTCTGTAGGACCATGCACCACTGTACCGGGAGGGGCTCGCGCTGTCCCGGAGCCTATTTGACTTCTGTGACGGTCACAGCGCTCACTTTCACATTTAACGGGGAAAAAAGGGACCCGAGTCTCCGAGGATGTGTCCAGGTTTGAGAGGGGTGATCGGTCACGGGGGCGGTGCACGTAAATGCATTCTGTCTCCAAAAGGACGCGGCAGCCAGTGAAGCCTTTCTAAAGACAGAACAACGGACACCTCACCGATACTTGTAAGAGTTCAGATTCCTGGAACTTGGGCCCAGAGTCTAAAATAACAAATGTGCAGGTGAGGAACACTTTGGCCTGCACGGCTGCGAGGAAGCCTTAAAAGGAGTCTTTTCAGAAAGAGACAATGGGACCGACTTTCCAGCGTAAACTAGAAAGAGAAATGGATAATTTTAGAATTCTTCCACATTTAAACACACATGCAGCAACGAGCCTACAACTCAAGCTGTAAAAACAGATTAATCCACAAATTCCAAGTTCTGATAGAAAAGTCTTCCCTTAAATAATTTAAAAAATATACTGAGACCCACACGCTCCCAACTTAAAACTCTTAGCTACACGAATTTACAATATTTATAAGTCACAGACTCGCGCCGAAGCACACTGATCACAGATTCACTTTGGAGCAACACAGACCAAAACACCACTGAGGCTGTGAAACAGTAACACCAAGTGTAAACCCTAGACTTGCACATGACAAATGGTACCAACACGAAACACAGAAGCAGGTAACCTAACTCGATACGGCTACAGCAATTCTGAGGAAAAGCCACTGGAGTGTGTCGCAGTGAAGGTGCAACATGCAAGGGCCCGAGGGTCAGATCCCTGCAGCCGCGGCTCTCTGGGCAGTGATTTCCTACGTGGACGGTCACCACAGGATGCAGGACAAGGCACAGTCCCCACCCCTGAACGAGTCCAGGTTCTTTCTCTGTGGTCAGGTCCGCAAGTGCCCGTCAGCTCCAGCCTCTCGCTGCTGCTGGCCCCTACGTCGGGAGAAGGACAGGCCGGGGCGCGGCGGCAAAGCCCTGCCAGCTCGCCCAAAGCTGGGCGTCTTCACAGCCAGGCCGATGCCGGCTGAGATCCAGGGACCGGACGTTTCTACCTGGACGTAAGGTGCTGCCCTGGCAAGCCCCAGGGGCCTCCCTGGCCCAGAACAAGATGCTCCCGAGCGAGGCCCGGTGGCGGCCGCTGGGGTGCACGGCCCTGGGCGCGCCCACGGGAGCTGGCACCCGCGAGCTGTCCGCCGCCGCTTGGCGTCTGCCTGAAAACCCTACCGGTCGCCGCAGAAGCCAGGTCCCCTTGAGGGCTGGGCTCCTTCCGGACACCCGGCCAGAACCCGTCAGCCGTGCCCGTGCAAGGCCGGCGGGAGGCCGCCTCAGCGGCTGCCTCACGGGACCCTGAACGACCGTCGCGGCGGCGGCCGCCTTGGGGGCCCTGTCCCGGCCTCCGTGCGGCACGCGGCGGGTCGGCTGCGGCCGCGGCTCAGGGGATGCCCTCCTTCCTCTGACAGCACTGCGAGGGGGGCGCGGACCAGTCGTAGATGTAGGACAGGCGCAGCTGCACCTCCTGCCTGCACAGGCGGCCCTCCCGCATCAGCGTCTGGTGCTTCTCCAGCATGTCCTCCAGGCTCTGCTTGTGAGTCACCAGGTACTGGTTGCTGCAGCCGCGGGACTTGTACTCGGTGTCGAAGCGCGGGTCGTGCTCGCGCTGGACGTCCACCGGCGCCAGCCAGGCGCCCAGCGACACGTCCTCGCTCTGCCAGGCGCGCAGGTACTCGCGACTGAGGCGCAGGTAGTGCACCAGGTCGGCCGAGAGCACGTAGCCGCCGCCCAGCGCGTAGGGCAGGTAGTAGTCACAGAGCTGCCAGGCGGCCTCGCGCCAGCGGCCCCCGGGCTTGACGCGGCCGCGGCCCGAAAAGAAGCCCCAGTAGAGGCGGCGGCGACGCGCGGGTTCGCGCGCGCGCAGCTCGGCCAGCAGCGCGTCCAGCCGCGCGAACGAGTCGTCGTCGGCCTTAAGCACGAACTCGAAGGCCACGTGCTCGTCCAGCCAGGACAGCATGGCCAGCACCTTGGCGGTGAGGTTCTCATACGCGTCGCGCAGCGCGGGCAGCAGCAGCAGGTCGCCGTGCCGCGCCTGCTCGCGCTCCAGGGCGCGCCGCTCCTCGGCGCCCAGGCCGCCCGTGCCCACGGCGAAGCGCGCCCACACGTCGCCCGGGCCGCCGCGCCGCGCCGCCGCCAGCCACGTGCCGCGGACCGGCCCGACCGCGAACTTGTCCTCCGATTTCGT